>NC_056746.1:987241844-987259344 GCF_019279795.1 Protopterus annectens | reverse complement strand
ACAGTGTTTAGAATGTCATCCTGAATTTGAAAATGTACCTATTTATTTTAACAATTTCTTTCACAAATCAAATAATAGGTTAGAATTTTAAAACTAAAGCTCTATTTAATTCCTTATTCTTAGAACACGAGGCAACTATTAGCATTCATGGGACCACTTAAAAGACATTCTGTGGTTCCATTCATACTCCTCTCCAACAGAGTAGGGAATCTAGTATGTGTCCCCAAGGTAACTTCTCTTCTCATATTAGAAATAATTTATCAGGATTCCCTCTAAGTTTAAACATTTCAGAGAATTTATCATATTCCAATTAAAAAATATAATCATCTAATACCATCCTGGCCAGACAGACAAATTGCCCTTTAACTAAACTCTTTTTCTGTACCAATGGATGGTAACTCAAAAAATGGAGATAAGAGCTGGAAAAGGTTTGTTTCCTATAAATATTGGAAACAAGCCTCTTATTATATCCCTTGGAATTTCCACATCCAAAAAGTTAATAATCTCTGATGAATATTGAGAGGTAACCTTCAAAAATGGAAGGGCATTGATGTAACTAAGAAAGTTCTGTAGGCTGTCCATTTTAACATATCATAAAATAAGGATGTCATTCAAAAATATTACATATAGTCTATATCAGGAGGCATATTTAGACTGAAAAATAAATTTGCATTCCCAGCTTAACATAACTACATTGGTATAAACCAGGACATGGACCACGTCCATAGTTACATCTTTAACCTGCCAAAAAAATTCCCCTTAACAAAAATATATAATTATGAAGGACAATATCGATAAAATCAGCAATAATCTGCACTTCTTGGTTAGAAAGAAACACCAAGGATGAAATAGTCTCCTTGAAGAGATTAATGCCTTCAACATGGGGAATGGAGGTATACAAATCAACCCCATTAACAATAACAAAAATAATTTGTCACTCAAATATTTATCATGAAAATGTCCAAGAAACTTTCAAGAATCCTTAACCAAACGCAGCCCTTGTCCAAATAACAATTAAGCCTTTTATCAATAAATGAAGTTATAGGATGGGTTTAGACCCTTGGGCTACTGCTACTGGTCTCATTGGTGGGTCACACCAATCTTTATGTACATTTGATATTCTGAAAATGGAATGAAAGGTTTATCGCAAAGGGTGTATCAAAGATTTCCAGGAGAAAAAATATCTTGCAAAACTGAAACATTTTAAGAACATATCAATATCCACTATAAGCTAAATCAATTTCTTCTCTGAAAACTGGGGAGTTATTATGTATATTGTGAAATAAATTGAGCATTCTGCTCTCATAATCAACAGAATTCATCAAACCGATCCCATCCCCTTTATCAGGTTTTATCACTTGTGTAGTCTTATCAGTTACCAAGTTAAACCACAAAGATTCTTCTTGTGCTGTAAGATTACTTGCCATCATCTTCCTCCTATTCATATTTAATTTGTAAATATCCCTTTCACATTTATGTTCAAATGATTGTAACAAAATGTGCAGAGGACGGTTTATGCATACTCTTCCTCTTAATAGCAGCATCATTCTCCTTAAAATTAGAGTTCCTATGTAATAAAGCTGAATTTAATTTCCGTATGTATAATTTAATTTCCAACAATCAGACAAATCAAAATAAGGGGTAGGCACACAAGTTAACTCCTTCTGAAACAATTTAAAATGAGCTTTTGTCACATTGATACCATATAATTAAACATATTAAAACCATTATACGAATAAACAACCCCATGCTTAACTTTCATTTCTTCACATTCCAACCTGCCCTCCTCCCCTTCTTGATCCCCCTTGTTTTTGTTGGACAATTGTAAAAAATAGTCCTCATTTTCATCCCCAGAAATATAAGGGCTAAACCTTTGACTTCCAGAACATTGTCTCATAGTGGAGGGAATTCCAAGGGATCATTAAGTTCAGAGGGAATATACCCTCAAGGGGGTAAATCAAATTCTGAATAAGTAAAATTAATTATATTACACTCATTATTTAAAGCTGTTTTAATCCCTTTATGAAATGGATAAGCCACACCATTTTCATATTCTTTAAAATCCCTAATTATTTTTTTTATGTTCTCAGAGAAACCAGACAGGTTTAGAAGGCAGGAGCTGCCCATTTTCAAATCTGACCTGTGTTTGGTCGAGAGTCTATAGGTCACCTATATCCCTATTTATTATTATTTTTTCAGGCCACCTGACAAAGGAAGAGCTATAATAGTGATAAATTCAATACAGTATGCCCAGAAAATGCAGGATATGTTAAGCCATAGTGATACATACCACAAAACTGAGAAGTATCAAGTAGACAGACTGATGTCCTCAGTACAGAATGTCCTGCATGACAAATTAATGTTAAGCCATAGTGACACAGACCACAACATTGAGAAGTATCAAGTAGACAGACTGATGTCCTCAGTACAGAATGTCCTGTATGACAAATTAATGACTAGAGCAATTGATAACAATCTATATGACTTTCTTGAAATGGTATATCCAACTATACCTGTTATCAAAGGGTTGGCTAAGATTCATAAGAACAGTGTTGACCCCCCTCTGAGACCGATAGTTTCGGGGAGAGGATGGGTCACTGAGCCCATTTCAATCTATGTGGAAGCTGAACTCAAGAAGTTGTTGCCTTTCACACATACTGTATTGAGGGACACTGGTCAGCTGCTGGAGAGACTGTATGAAAAAATGGAGCAAGAAAGCTCCATAGACAACCTCATTTTGGTGACAATGGATGTCAACAATTTATTCACTTGCATACCCAACGATCTAGGAATAGAAGCAGTAAGGGACTTTGCCTCTCATTTTGAAGTAAACATGGATGTGAATCTAGTATGCAGCTTCCTGGAATTGGTCCTGGAGAGCAATGTGCTCCTCTATGGTGAGAGCTACTATTGGCAGAAATGGGGAGTAGCCATGGGCACCCCCTGTGCAAACAGCTATGCCAATATAGTCCTAGCTGAATGGGAAAGGCAATGGGAAATGGATATGAAAAATGAATGGAAGGAATGCATCATCTTTTACAATAGATTTGTGGATGATGTTATATTCCTATGGAAGGGCAGTATGCAACGCCTAAATGATTTCATCAACTATTTAACAAGTACGACTAGCTTTCTAAGATTCGAAGTAAAAACATCAGCAAATGAGACTGAGTTCTTAGACGTGGGAATTTCAATGAATAATAGCAAAGGAATTGGCACCACTATATTCAGGAAACTGAATTGGAGGAACCATATGCTATACTACAATAACATGCACCCGAGACATGTTTTTCAGAATATTGTTGAAAATCAAGTGACCATGATATCCAAGCTCTGTACTGACGATGATGATTTTCTGCAGGAACAAGACAAGCTCTTACAGAATTTTGCTTCAAGAGGCTATAATGAAAAACAATTAGTCATGAGTAAAGACAAAGCTATGTCCATTCGATATACCAAAGGGCAACTGTATTACTCGATACGGAAGCAGAGTGATGTGAAGAAAGGTGGGAACAGCAACAGTCTCAGATGCATGATGACCTACAGCACTGACTCCTTTGATGTCCGTAAAACCATCAAGAAATTTTGGCCAGTCTTAATTGCTGACAGTAAAATTAAGAGAATAGCAGGGAAAACACCTAAGTTGGGTTATAAAAACAAGAAGAACTTAAAGGATTTATTGTGCAACTATGATGGAATACCTAACAAGCAGTGTACAGAAGGAAGAAATAGGTTAGGAACTTGGAAATGTGGCTTTTGCAAAACTTGCAGCCACATTAAATGTTCCAACAGTTTTGTTCATCCAGTAACTAACAAATGCTATAAGTTCTCTGGTTTTGCTAACTGCAACACCAAGAATGTCATATACGTTGGCACTTGTAATTTGTGCCAAGCCTATTATGTAGGAAAGACCAATAGAAAGTTTAAGGAACGGATACTTTGCTACCTGTTAGACATCAAGAATAAAGTGGTAACCAATGCCCTATATGGACATCCAGGGCATTCATTTGGCTTTATGGTTATCTCAAATGTGACTACTAACCTCTGTGGAGGAGACATTGTCAACAAAAGTGAAAAGGAAGAAAGCAAATGGATCATGAACCTCAGAGCTAATTTATTTCCAGGGCTCAACAGAGTAGTTCCTATTAAACCTATTTTGAAAGAGAGAAGCCTAATTAAGAAATTAAATGGAGGCTTAAGGAAGACGTGCATCTGATTGCTGTATGTGATTGGTTGAGCAATTAAGGATCTGCGGTAGCATTGTTTCCTCACAGTAAGACGCTGTTCGGTTTGATTCTCAGCTAGAGAGTCTTCTGCGTGGAGACATGCGTGAATGGTCATACCTTCGTTGAAGGTTGTGCGTCAGGGCTGGTAACTCGGCACATAAAAATCAACTACCAATCATTAGCAGATCGGAGTTCCGCTGTGGTGACCCCTAACCAGGAAAAGCCGAAAGACTCAACAAGTCAGGTCTACACACTAGGATCTGAAGAAGGTTTTTTAACTGAAAGCGCTTATCCTGTTTGACCTGCAACTTGAACAGCATAATTTGTGCTTTTTATTTCTTTGTTTTATTAAAGCCTACATTTTAACATAATTTCTCAGTGAACGTTTTGTTGTGGTGGAAGCCTTTTTTTCATTTTACTATTTATTAGTTCCATAATGATCCTTTCCATAGCCTTGCCTATGAAGCTGATTAGGTTTATGGGTCTGTAATTACCTGGGTCTGATGTAACCCCACCTTTGTGCAAGAGAATTATTGTGGAAGTCTTCCATTCATCCATAAACCCTGTTTTATGGCTAATGTTAAATAGCTTCTCATGGGGGGGGGGGGTCCTGTTCAGGAAAGCCAGTAGGCAGTCTGGAAAGTTAACCTGCCCCATAGACATAGTGCTCTTGGCTTTAGATAGTGCTTTGATAACTTGTTCTTGGGAATTTTAATGGAAGGTAGATGTGAGCATATTGGAAGGAAGAAGGGGTGAATTTGGAGCTGAATTTATCTGGTAGTTGATTGATAATATGCCATGAGTTCTAGTATATAGTATTATTTCCTATTAACTCTGTACAGTGTTGGGTATTGTTTCTGAGATTTGTAACATAGTTAAAAAAGGGAAGGCTTTGTGGTTATATTTTGCTTAGTTGGCTATTTTTACTTCATATCTGACTTTGGCTGAATTTATCAAGATTAGTTTAGCAAGAGTGTTTTCAGCTTCACAAGAGCTAGATTACATTTTCCTTGCAATTATTTATTTATTTATTTATAGAAATTGTTTATACTAAGGTTCCACCATGGGGTTTATCTTTAAATTGTGCATTGCATTTATTTATGAGGAGGAGAGCTGCATGTATATAACCAGAACATAGTTTTAAATGATTTTACACAAGTAGAAGGAGGAAGGTGTTTTTGAATTTAATCCATTTTAGTAAACTAGCATTTGCATAATCACTAAATACTGACGCATTGAAAGATACTTCTGGCTTCAGTCTTAAGGTGAATGGGACATTGAGGTCTGGTTTGACCAGGGAGGAGGTGATTATAGGTGAGGAGCTGCCCATTTTTGAAATTTTGGTAGGGACTAAATCCAGGATTTTATTCTCCTGGTTGAGGTGTGGACTAACTGTTCCAAGTTCTTATTTATGAAGTCCATAAATCTCTGGGATACATGTTTGTGGAAGCATAAGCCTACAATTTACTGATAGAATAGTTAAAGTCTTCAAAGAGAATAGTATTTGTCTTAGTCCATGGGGCTATGAACTGGTTAGGTAGGAGGTATGTGCCACAGTGGAATAGAGAGGGTCCTGTGGTTAGCTATGATTCCATAAAGGGTTTTGTTGATAGTTTGTTGGACATGAATGAGTTCTAAATTGTCATTTTCTCTAATAAGTCCAGAGGTGAGAATTTTTAAGAATATACGGACACATTTTCCTTTACTATCGCCTCCTAATATAGTGGGTCTGTATGAGTGATAGACATTGAAGCCCTCCACTGGTGGAATGCTTTCACTGGTCTTGAACCAGGTCTCTACCCTACATTTTCCAGGGTAAGAAGTGCTTGTATGGTGTGGAACTTTTGTTATTAGACTTCTAGCATTAAATAGCAATAAATTAATGTTGTCTTGATTCTGTTCTATTATTTTCAAAGTTTTAGAAGACACAATGAGGTGGCCAAGGTTTTAGCCAATATACTGAAGCATTGGAAGAGAGCTGCAGACCATCCTAGCAAAGCAATTTGGAATGTCTATGATCTCATCCCAGATGGATATATTTTGTATTCCCTAAAAATGACACCAGAATCTAAGTGAATGTATGATGGTAACTGTGCTTTGATTGTACTGTAGCATAATTTGTGGCAATGATACTGCTAAAGGTTAGCTTCTTACCTGCTACAGACACATATTCTATAGTTCCATCATGTCTCTTTTAATATAATCCAGAAAGGTGTGCCTCAAGTCATTTACACCCACAGTTATGATTTCTGTGTCATATGTGTACTTATTGTGCAAGTACATAAGTACTGTGTGATGTTTCAAACCATTGCCACTGGCAGGCAGATGACTTTGACCCTGTCTTTGCACAGCCTTGTGAATGGTGCATCAATAGATCTAACTATGGAGTCACATATGATGACGACCTTGGAATGGCTGATGGTTTACCTTATCAGCTTTTGGGCTGAGTCTGTGTGATTCGTACATGTGTGTTTCATGGTGGGTGCTGCCTGGGATGCATGTTTTTGAGGTTGATGATGGTACTTGTTCTTTGATTTGTATTTAGGAGGTCTCTGTGGTTTAGGTTTATTAATTCTAACAACCTCAGGATATGTAGGTCTAGGTGTTTGAGACAGGCTTAGTGTAATGATTTGTGGTGCTGTCAACATTGTTATTTATACTACCGCCATGTGACAACTTTGCCTTCAATAACATTATATAATTACATCTCTCACACACTCTGGTAGATTCTTTAAGTAGTAAGTCCTTGTTAATGAAAATGAGGCAATTGCTGTATTGTCTCATGATGCCCACTTCAACCAAGCTAGCTACAAAGACAGTTTGAAAGTGCAGATCCATGGTTCTTGTCCCTTGGACTGGAGGTAAAGTCATGCCTAAGTGGTTAGGAGTTGCTTAACTACAGTGTTGTTTGTTCCAATCAGCTTCCTAAAGCAGACCCATGCTCCCTCAGTGAACAGAAAAAAAAAACAGCTATAGTGTAAGGAAGGAATTGCACTTTTGCACTTCTTGATTGTGCACCTTAACACTTTGTGCCTAGGGCAGCTGCCCCCTTTGCTCCACCCTTGCAACACTACTGAATGACATGACATGCAGCAAGGCTGCACCACCTGGCATTGATATGAATGGCTGAGGGCTCATGCATGCAGCATGCATGTGTGCATGCATTGCAGTTCATTGCAGTACTAGGTTGCATTGCTTGACTTTCACAATTCCCATTTGTGGTTTGAATCACAGACCACCATCTTACATTACATTGTATTCCCGTGATGGGTGCCAGTGCTAATGTCCCATGGAAGGCATCTATCTGTTTTGTGAGGCAGAGCAACATTATATTATTTTTCTTCATATCCAGTTTAGGAAGCAGCTGTTGGTACCCCATTGAACTACGTAGGAACATAATGGCTGCTTAATACTGGGCAAGGGTTTTTAATGAGGTTATCTGGACCATAATGTCCTGTCTAGTCTAAAAGCAGGCATCAGTATGAAGATCTATGTCAGTGAGTAGCAGAGGTTACTCTGGAACACCATTAATGGTGAACTAATTAGTTGGCATTGATACTGCTTTTCAATCTGCAGTTTTAAACATTTTTTTCATAGCAGTGTTCCTAATAAACACTATCGCCTCTAACAGAAATAAGGGCAAACCAGGTGAATTACTTTACTGACTGATACTATATTAATTGTAACACGTTTAGAATGTCTTCCCATATGTCATCCTTTCCATTATATCTTCATTCTGTAGTTTATGATGATGCCAATGAATCACAGGAATATCATCTACCTCTGCCCATGTACTATTTATGCGTGCAGCTGTGCTGCACTGTGTAAGAGGACTGGGGATGTCTCTCTGGGAGTTCTGAGTTGTCTCAGACAGGTTACCCAGCATAACTGCCTGCTATGCTGCTATGTACCACCCAACTGTGCTGCCTAAGGTGTGGGAAGCAAATGGTAGTGCCAAGGCCCACGAAACAAATCTCGGAGTCCATTGCAGATGCAGTCAACTAACAGGACTCTACCATTACTACACCAGAAGAGGGAGTGTGATCCATACTACTGGCCAAGCTGACCAATCTTAGCAATCTTATGGGTTACACTGACATCTTTCTTGGCCAGTAGGTAGCCAAATGCCCTCAGTGCCCCAGTCTATCCACAGCAAAGAATATCCCCATCATATTGTGCCAAACCCACTCCTTAAGCATTCTTCACACCATCCTATCAACATCTGTCCACACTATTTTGCCTCTGTCCAGACCATGTCTGCCCTACTGTCATGTCCATAGTTATCCTTGTTTGTTTGCAATGGTTTATTATTATTTATGAGCCCTGCTGCCTGCTGTTCCCATATTAAGAATGGAGTACCTATCCTCATAAAAAATGCTATCCTTCCTTCTACCTGATTTTCATTTATGCTTTTTTTTGTATGTATTTTTGCTTACCATGTTCTCTCATTTTCTACTGTCCTGTACTCCATCTTCCTCTTCTTTCATGGAACCAATAAGTGTCCAGATGACTGGACAGCAGTCTACAGGTGTTTACACTAGACTGTAAGCTACTAAGTGATAGTTGCTGAGAGTCCGTTCAACCTCACGTGAACTCATACTACCATCTGCTATCCTGTAGTGCGAGGTTCACACTGCCTGATGTGTGACAACTGTCTTACTCAGCAACTTGTTATGCAACTTATTTCCTGCTCTGATGCACCGCAGTTAGCTTGGAACTTTTTAATGCTGCTCTTATTTCTACATCATGGCACACCTAGCTACTCAGATCTTCAGCTTGTCACCATTTAGATATCCATGTGTACTTTCTTCTGCAAAGGATTCCTCTGTGTGACAGAAGCCTGTCTCAGGTGTTCAGCACATCTCTGATTCCTGGTTAATGACACAAAATGTAATTTGCATTCTTTCTCTTTAATTCATGTAGAATTTGAAATAACATTTTCTTAGAACTCTATGAAAATCAAATTTTTGCATGAAGATTTATAATGTTAACATATATGCATATATTTAAAATTCACGTAGGACTAATGAGACACATCCTATCTTCGTATAAATAATATATATGACAAACTAGTAGTACTGAAATTCAGAACTTTTTGTGAAACTATATAGTTAAACAAACTCATTTATTTTCATTCCAATAAACTGGCCATTCATCTGCTTTTCTCTGTTTTATAAAAGGGTTAACAATGAGCAGTGTATCTTCATTCTTATAAAATAATGCCCCTGTAATCTCCTATGTTCATGTCACATCAGATTTTTTTAAGTTTATTTAAATAATAGATGACCCATGTTCTATACCATCATCACATTTCAACACAGACTACTATAGCTATCATTTTAAAGGAAAGAGCTTAGTGCATAATAAGCTTTACTGTTGCAATGTACCTCCATAGATGCAAAAAATAGTCTATAGTAAATGAAGCTTGAGAGAAGTAAACCCAAAATTACCCACACTCATTAATAGCCCATAGCTGTTGTCATTACATGCTACACTGCCATGCCAGAGTCCACATTTCTAAAATGAGTTTTGTATCTCCTTTTATAAGTAATGTGCATTCCACTAAGTTATGTTTCATCTTACTAAAATATTTTTTTTTATTTCTAATACCTTCTTAAGATGAATATTGAGCCATGCACAGCATACAGCCAGCTGCTTTGCAGGTACAACTATTTGAATACATTGATTAATTTTGTAGTTTAGCGACTTTCAAAATATATTTTGCGTAAGTGCCTAAATCTGGGTATAACAAAATGTATTGCTTGCAATGACTACATATGGTCGGTTTGTCTATAGCTTTGTTCACAGAAATATGAGTAAATATGGCAGAATGACTCTTCATAAAAATCCAGACAGTTTCATTGTCGTCTAGTGCACTTGGAAGAAAGACAAGTGAAGAAGCCATTTAATTTATTCAAACTACTTCTGCATGTGGATTCACTGTAGGAGCCCTATGATCTGCTTTCGTGATTGTATAGGTCCAGATATAGAATGCATGAAGCTGCATACCAGATTTTGGTGGGTGGGCAGGATGCCAAGATTTGATGAAGGATGGTATGACAATCATCATCATCATCATCATCATGAAAAAGGTAATAACGTTATATAGTTTTCAGTGCAACCTAGCTTCAGTGCAGGAGCAATGATGAACTCTTATAGTCTGACATCTCCTGATGTAATCAATACATCCACCATCATTACTTGCTTATGCAGTACTCAGGTAGCCAGGCCCTAGTTTCCTAATAATCATTCTCCCAGATTATCTGATCTGATCTGTTGGCTGAATCATTTAACAGTAATGGATTTCATGCCAGACCCCTTGTGCTAATCCACACTTCATAGGCGTTATTTTCAAATAGATTCCAGATAGTCACAGAACTCTTGGTTAAAAGTTCTTATTCAGGGATGGAATACAAGGACAGACATGATTACATAAAAGAGACCTTCATTTATCATTGCTTTTTTGGTGGTCATGCTAATCTTAGTATTTTCTAGACTCTTAGTGCCTTCTCTTTAACAATTACATATGTGGATCCATCTCACATGATTGTATCTGGCTCTCCTTACTGAGGAACTTGTGGCACAAAACCTGAAGTGCTGCCATCTAGTAAAAGGTCATCTTTTAAACAGTCTTACTTGCTTTTATTTCCCTGATGCTTTCACAGATCATAAAAGAAAACACATGGCCCCAGATTCACTATTCTTCCATGCAGGACTAGCTTAGTCTTGCACGGAAGCGGTCATTTAGGAGCAGCACGGCAGCGTGTCAGGCATACTAATGAAGGTGCACTGCTTGAACTCCTAAATGGACATGGAGCATGTACAAGTGCAGGGGGCGTGTCTGAGAGCAGAGCTCTCAGAATATACATGCCCCTGCAAGCAAGAACATCAGGTTAGCAATAAGAATGAGCGAGACCGCTCATAGGTGTTCACATACCCCCAGCAACATTTATAAGAGCAATAGTTCAAATATAAAATATAAACAAGCTAATTTCTTTTTGTCAAACAGATAAAATTTAACAGTAGGTGCGCAGGTTTGTCCATTGCTTAGCTATGTTTATTGCAGCTTAAATGGCACAAGAGGATAAATATCAAAATATATGCAAATGAAGCAGTACTGCAATAGTGTAGTGGGCAGAACATTCACCTTACTAGTAGTCATTCCCAGTTCGAGTCTCACTCCCGTACATTCCATTTTCCATGTCAAATCACTTTATGAACAATATTTTTTGTTGCATAACCTACTAAATAGCATATATCTATGAACTGGAGTACTACATTAAATGCAGATATGAGGTGTCATTGTCATAATATTGTAAAATCCACAGATAAACACAAGTGCCCCATACAGTATATGTACACATGAATCAGGGATACAAATTGAAGGTAAGCGGGAGTAAGCACTAATAAGCAAGAGTATGCATATTTAAGCAGTACTAAGCGGGTTTAAGCCCGTTTGCATGGTGGTAAGCAATGCACACACAGGTTAAGCAATACTGAAACTAGCTCTCTGCAAGCATATTTAACCAGAGGTTAACATTGCTTACCTTTGCGCAAACCTGTGCAAACCTGCTTATAATTGCTTAAAAGTACCTTAATAACTCTGTATGTAACATCAGCTGTTTTGGCCAGAAACTAAATAAACAGCCTTTGCAGGTCTTGAACCCAGGACCCTGTACACTACAGTCACAGTAGTTAACCACTAAGCTAGCACAGCAATACATAACATTGAGGTATCACCAAATAGATCCTCACTATAGGAAAATCAAACTAAACATGTGAAAGGAATCTATATATAGTTTTATGTTGTATAACCTACTACATAACATAAATATGTGAATTGGAGTACTGCATTAAGCCCAGATTGGAGGGGGGTCATTGTAATAAAGTGGTGAAATCCCCTATTAAACACAAGGACCCCATACAGTGTATGTACACAAGAATCATGGATACCAAACACATATATAACATGTAATGAATAATAAATCAATGCCAAACAGCAAATAGTATGCAAATTAAAAATTAAGCAATGCTAAGCATTGCACAGCCCAGCTTAGTAGTTGTAAGCAATGTGTAGGCCAACTAAATCAGTTTGCCCATTGGTATACCCCTTTAAGCAATGCCAACCTCAGGTAAGCAAGTTTGTCCATAGCTTAGAATTTTCAAAACTGTCCACCCATGTCAAAGTGCAGGAAATCGGCCCCTATTTAAACCCAACAGGTGGGAATACATCTCATAACTGGTTGCAGCTTCCTCCTGTAGGCACTATGACTAGTATGGGAGAGGGTGTGCACTTTCAGGTGCAGCGCTGGGGCATCTAGGAGTCCAGAGTCGTGGCAGGACTCCTTGTTAAAGACCATGACCATAGACTGTTGCAGGGCCATTACTAGGGCTCCCAATAAAAAGTGGAAGCCTGGGACCATCTCACCCATGACCTCACCAGTGCCACTGGCATACCTCAAACTGGTGAGCAGGTCAGGCATCACTATGCCAACCTGAAGTGGAGAAAGAGGGATCTCTTGGATCAGTGGATACAAGAGGCTAGGAGGATGGGGGATGTCCCAGCTGTGTGTAAGTATCAGTCCGCTACCTGTTTAATAATTGCCAGCTCATGTATATTACAGATAGGTACGGCTAAATATTCCTCTTATGTCTTTCACAATGCAGATGAGCGGGCTGTGAACCAGGAAGCCCAGAACCAGGAAGCCCATGCCTGTAGATTGCAGTGGTTGCAACGTGAGGCAGGTTAGTAATACTCTTGCATGTACTGTCATAGGAAATAAATCTAAAAGTAGTAGAAAGTTAATCGCCAGTATAAAACCTGTATTGTTTAAGGCATGTACTGCATACACCAGAGAATATGGCAGGAAGAGTCTCATACAGGTTGTATGCTAATAAAAGCATAATAGCCTGACAATAAAGGTCTAACTGCTGGACTTCATATGTTTACTCTGGTATCATATGGTAATGTAGAGTTGCAATCTCTTAATAGTAGTGTTGAATTTAGCACTGTTACCCACACTGAGCTACATAAATAAAATGTATAAGAATGTCTGTATATGACTGTTGTAATTACAAGAGGTCATATAGTATAACTGAGAGAGACTTAGACAGAAAACAGTGAAAAAATAGACAACATAACCAAAATAGCACACTCAACTGAGATGTGAACTGTTGTATTTTTAGCACGCACAACCATGATTTGAATCCTGGGAGTGGTAGTAGGCTGTATGCAGATTCATACCACACAACTCTACAGATATGTCCAGAATGTCAGTTAATTGTCCCATATCTGCTGTGTGTCACCCTGTCCCCCAGGCAAATCAGTGGGATGATCCCAGACATTTAGGCAGCAAATAAGAAATACAACTGATTGTCAGACATCAATAAGAACAAATCTGTCACTCTAGCAACTCCCCAAAATGTTATGACAGTAATCAGCCAAGTATATCCCATCCCCACACCCATGTTGTGAAGCTGTGACCAGGGTGTGTGCAGTAACAGAGTGAGATGTATGTGCATAATACTAATGTGGAATCTGGTAATATGTGTGGCAACATTCAGGTAGTGTTAACAAACATTGCCCCCACAGGTCTGTCAGATACGAAAACTGTGCATATAAATAACAGATTGATATCCGGTACTGGTACTGTTTACTCTGGCATTGTATGGCATTGTTAGTGTTGCAGTTGCTCTGAATAATAAGGTATTACTCATCACCATCACCCACACTGTGCTACATAATAAAGCTGTCTAGGAAATCCTGTATGAGTGCTGTAATTACCACAGGAGACTTATAGACAGAAATCAGAGAAAAGATACACAGCAATATCTATATAGCACACTCAACTGTGATGGACAGTTTTATTTTAGCAGACACAGCCATGGTTCAAATCCTGGAAGTGGTAGTAAGCTGTATGCAGAATCATACCCCACAAGTGTACAGAATTGTACAGAATGTCCAGTTAATTGGCCCATATCTGCCTGCTGTTACACTGTCCCCCTGGCATATCAGCATGCTAATCTCTGACATGTAAGGCAGCATTTCATGTCATATAACTGACTGTCAGGCCTGTACATATTTGGAAAATGTCAATGAAAACAAACCTGTCATTGTATAACTCACCAAAGGTTTAAGAGGGCAATAGTCAAAATATGTCCCGGTTCACCTGCATGTGGTCAAGACATGCTCAGAATGTGTGCAATAAGAGATAGACAGGTATGTGCATAACATCAACCTGGAATCTGGGAATATGTGTAGAAACAGTTAGGTAGTGTTAACAAACAATACCTCCACAGGTATACCAGGTAAGAGGTGTATACTGCAGGTAAAACTCAGTTCATGTATATAGTAGTCTACATCCATACCACTGTCCAAACTAAGGCCATAGGGTAGTGTACTAATACCTGTAAGGTACAGATCAAAGCACTGACTAGGAAAGTAATGAGAACTACACAAATATACTAGTTGTTAATTGACATCTTTCTCTCCCACCCACCATATCTGCAACACTCATAAAATCGTCTAAGGCCAGCTTCGAGAGAAAAATTGCACAGGACACTAAGGATAATCACAAGGCTTTCTTTAGTTATGTTAGGAACCTGGGTGGGAATTCCCAGATATGCTCAGAATTAGTCCAAAATGACAAAAAATACACCGAGCCCACAGACATTGCCAACATCCTAGCTGACAGGTTCAGTGCAAACTTCTCCCCCCCCCTCCCCACCAAAAGGGCAAATATCTATCCCAACAGAGTGCTGCCCCTCTGACATCTCAGATGCTCAGGTAAGAGCCGCCCTCTCCAAAGCAAAAAACACAGCATCAATGGGACCAGATGGTGTCCCGGGCTGCGTACTACATGAACTCCAAGAAGAGCTAAACCCAAACATAAAACTACCATTCAATCTTAGCCTTACTACAGGATATGTACCCAAAGAGTGGCGTACAGCAACAGTGGTCCCTCTCCACAAAGGTGGTGCCTCAACGGATCCTGGAAACTATCGGCCCATAAGCCTGACTAGCTTGGTCTGCAAAGCTATGGAAAGGATCATCATGGACCTCATAAATAAAGATATTGGGGACCTACAGACACTGGATCCTACCCAGTTTGGCTTTGTTAAGGGCAGATCCTGCCTCTTAAACCTGGTCAATTTCTTTGAAACAGTCACCAAGGCCATTGACGAGGGGAAGGTGGTCCACTCAGCCTACCTGGACCTCGCAAAAGCCTTCGATACAATACCCCACTCGGGCATTATAGATAAGCTCACCAGCTTAAATATAAACCCCTATGTCACTAGATGGGTTGCAAACTGGCTCAAGGACAGAACCCACATGGTTAGAATTGCTGGAGCCATGTCAGACTCCAAACCAGTTACAAGTGGCATCCCACAAGGCTCAGTCCTGGGACCTCTCTTGTTCGGTATATATTTCTCGGCGGTACAGGCCAACATGGAAGGACTGTGGCTAACCAGACTGGGCACCATAATCAACTCTCCAGCCGACACAAGCATCCTCCAAAAGGGCCTCATAGAAACAGACAACTGGTGCCAGAGCCATGGCCTCAAGCTAAACACCAAAAAGTGTATAGTCATCCCCTTTGGCAAAAACAAAGTGCCCACAAATTACCACATAGGTGGTAATCCATTAAGTACAGAAGTCATTAGGGACCTGGGGACCCAAGTTGATAGCAATCTCTCATTTGACAACCACGTGGCCAAAGTGGTTAGAAAAACATTTTATATAGCCCACCTAATCATGAAGGGATTCACTTCTAGATCAGGAGAGGTCATCGTGCCTCTTTACTCATCCCTCATCAGGCCCATAATTGAGTACAATGCCCCTTTTGGGATGTACCTTACCAGACACCTGCAGCAACTGGAAAGACCCCAAATGTACCTCACCAAGAGGATCAAAGGGCTCAAACAGATGCCATATGCTGCCCGGTTAAAGAAACTCCAGCTCTACTCAGTGGCATACCGCCTGCTCAGAGGCGATCTGTGCCTGACGTATAAAGCCATGTCCAACCCGGAATTAATGGACATGCTGCACCTCAGAAAATCCAAATCCCATCGAGCTACGCTCGAGACTTGAACCTCAGCACTGAAATAAATAGGACATGCTGGAGGGACAGATTCATAACCCAGAGGCTCCCTTCACTCTGGAATAAAATCCCAGTCCAGGTTAGGCAGAGTCCCACATTGACTCTCTTCAAAAGGAATCTTGATGAGTGGATGCGAGATCGTAGGTTTACCCCGGCTATCACTTCTGTGTCACTATTAGACAGAGGCACAGTATACTAACCTCAAAAAAAGACATAGCAAAATTAATTTAAAATGGGTGGCGAAAGCCAAACACACTCTGGCTAGGCTTATAAATGCCCTAGGGCAGATAGCCTAGTATGAACCTATGAATCTATGAACCTAATAAACTAAATACACAACTCAATTGGTATGTGCTTAATTAAATCTACTATTGAGACATAAGTCCTATTGGCTGATAAATATTTACATTTTTTCTATGCATGTGTCATGTTGAAATACTCCCACATTGGTGGCATGCTGCCATCAGTGTAGCTGCATGCTGTTGTAATAGCCACTGTGGTTCCATATATGCATGTGTTCTGTTTGCTACTCATCTGTTCCATATCTGGTGTTTTGGGTTAATGGGAATATCTATGCATGCTGTTATACCTAATCCTGGAATATGTTGACTATTACTAACCCACATATGTTGTAAAATTGAAACACCATAGCACGTTTGGAAAGGCCGGCCCCAGGGGACACACCTGGCCCATCTCATCTGGCCATGGCACCGAGCACCAGCACAACTGGGGCCCACCCCAGGACCCCCTTGTCCGCTGGTCCTACACCACCTTCAGGAGGAACCTCCTCAGGGGATGGGGCATGCCTCCCTGGGAGTGGGGGCAGACAGGACATTGTCACCCATTGCCAGGTCCGGGGCATTGTGTGTAGTGAGCTCCGCAGGGAGTTTGGAGATCTGCTACGCCAGCTTGAGGGCCGCATGTCACAACTAGAGGGTTTGCCTGGCCCTCCTACTCAACCCCCTGCACAGCCACATCCAGGGCTGTAAAAGTGCTGTGGTGACTGCCCATGGGTAGGGACCTCAGTCCCACTGTATCCACTAGAAGGCTCGTGGGCTTCCGATTTCCAAACACCCCCCCATCAAGGTGTTTACCCCCCACATGTGTTATATACCTCGCCTGTATTCTGTCTTGTCTGTCATGTCTGTCTTGTCTGTTATCCTACCCAACCTA
>NC_056746.1:987151844-987236844 GCF_019279795.1 Protopterus annectens | reverse complement strand
AGATATCCCCAACAACACATAACAGATGTGCAGCAATCACATAGCAAACAGACCACATGCATATATGGAACCTTAGTGGCCCTTACAATGGCATGAAGGTGACATTGTCCATAACAGGCCAGCAATGATAATGTCCCCACAGGGAGCATGGCTACAAACACATAGCACAAAGTGTGGTACAATATGATATATGTCTCAATGGTAGGTAAGATGTAGCCATACCTATTGAGTTGTGTGAACAGTTTGTTTTCGCAGATATGATGGGGGGGAGACAGAGATGTTTATTAAGAACTATGGTAACCTTGCTGTATGAGTTGCTCAGACCTGTTTCCATCTTTATGTCTTTCAGGCAAGATGTCACATGGCAGACTACCTGTCTATTCAGAGAATGAAAATGAGGTCATCATCACACACCTGGTACAGCACTACCAGGTGCTGTTTGGCAGAACAGCCCATGAGCAGCAGGAGCGGATCGCCCTGTGGAAAGGTCTAGTCCACAAGGTCAATGATGTTGGCCTGTAACTGCAGCTATGAACAGGTCCAGCATCATTGCAGTGACCTGTTTTTCAATGCCCGTCGATGTGCTGCTGCAGTCCGGGGGATCACCTTGCAACGGGGGGTCATGCCATTCATCCCCCCCTGACACGTGTTGAGGAGCTCCTTGCCAGACTCATGGAACCTGCCCACCCGCACACACAACAACTGGAGGAGAGTACAGTGGAGGTGCACATACTGGCAGAGGAGAGTTCAGATAAGGCCACAGGGCACATCAATAGACCACTGTTGTGTATCCATCCGCATCTGTGCATGTAGATCATGCATATGTGGGATGACATATATATATATATATATATATATATATATATATATATATATATATATATATATATATATATATATATATATATATATATATATATATATATAGTCTGTTGCTGTGTAGTAGTAATAAACAGATGTGCATAAGCTGTAGTATTGTGGACTTGTACTGTTGATGTACTGTAATGCTGCACCCACCCTGTACCAATGTCACAATGCAACATGAGCAATGAGTATGTAATATGGAATAGTAGGTTAGGGCACCAAATATGGGGAATACATACCTTCACAAACACCGGAATCATATGTGTGCACACTCTCCAGATAAAATATAGTGGAAGCAGTTGTTAAGGTTCTGACTGCATGCATTTGTCATGAAAATGCACCTTTTAGCAGGTACACATCCCCAATGTCACACCACGTATTGGTCTGCTGTCCAAGACATTTGGCCATCAAATGTGCACACTTACCTGCAAAAGAAGCAGCCATGGCTTGCACACATCTTATATGACATGGTGTGGGCCCGATACCCAACAGGTAGCACCCATGAGCTGGACATGTAGCCATGCCTCACCATGGCATATACCATGGTAAACAGTGCAGACAGTCATTTATGTGGCAAGGATGTATGGGACAGGAATGATGCATGAAATAAACAGATGGCCATCCAAGTCAGATGATGTCACATGTAGCAAACTGGCTGGCTAGTAACATGCCACAACACTGAAGGGGTTGCAGGAATGTGTAGCAAGTACTGGCTGTGCAGTACCCATGTCAGTAATTTCCTGGACTCTGCAAATGTGTGGCCTATGGGTTAGAGTAATCAGATGTGACAGCTGTCCCACAGGAAACATCAGCCAGGCCTCTCTACAGGTGGTGTATGCATAACAGAAGAGGTCCCCAAAAGTCATGCATTGCAATGTGTACTGGTGTACCATGACCATGTTGGAAACCTACAGACAGTATAATGTAAGATACATGTGCTGCACAACCAATGCCTCACCCCACCTCAGGCCCATCATCCCCATCTGTACTGTGCAGGTGCCAGTGTACACCTGTATGTTTTCCATTCATTAGCTGGGACTAGGATGTTACATGTGGTGTTCAGTGTTTGGGACACTGCAAACTGACACACTTTTGTAGGCCATAGTTGTCAAGCATCTGCAAAAAGCCTGAAGGTGGGGAGTGGGTGTCATCATGACACACCAGTGCACTGCAGCAGGGATCCTAAGGATGCTATGAATGGCTGTATCTGCACACAGTCAGGGTCAGGAACTGTGGCAGATGTAACCCTGACTCCACAACAATAATGACGGCAGTGTGTGAACTCCAGGGGATGGGCACATGAGTTGACCTTGCAATCATGCAGTGTTGGGGGACATGTATAGGGCAGACTGACCATATACTGGCAAATGCAGATGGCCCATGCTAGTATACCCCTGCCAGGAATAGTGACTTTTTTAGTACACATAACAGTAGGTGCAACAAACCGTCATGATAAGGGCATGCACACATATGCACCCACTAAGTGTATGCATCGCAGTCAGCATCAGCACAACTAACACATTTGATAGACACTGCATTTGATTGTACAGGACATATGACACATATAAGGCTCGGGTAATGTTAACATATGCAGTGATGTGGTCCCATGACATATCAAGGAAGAGGGTGGCATATCAATAAGGGTGTGTACACTCCCCATAGCCATGGTAAGGTTTGATGGTTGTCAGTGTAATAGTATTGTATTGGTCATACATGCACCGCTGATATAGACATCTGTAAATCAGACATCAGGCATTCACAAATGACATCTGTCCACAGATCATCCCAGGTATGTGTCGGACAAACACATAGGGACTGTGAGCATTACAGCAGACATAACTAACACAGTAATACACATTCAGCAATGGTGTGTACACCTGTGAGGTATGGTGCACAGTACATGGCAGGGTGCAGAACAGGTGCATAGCAATACTGTGTACATGGATGCAGTGTTTTTCAGGGGAAGGGGCATCACGTACTAACACAGCCCATGCATCACACACATGTATACTGTTGCTAGCATGGATTGACTATAGCTGCACTGCATGCTGTTGAGTATCATATGTTATGCATGTTGACAGGTGGATAATGGGAGGTCTGTGTGTACTATCTTTGTGCAACCTCACCTTTAGGGGTGTGTGTGGGGGGGGTTATTTTGTTTGTAAGTGCAATCTGGTGGGGAGGAGGGGAGTTGATGCATGTAGGATGTGTGGGTGCATGTGTGTGTGTGTTTGTGTGAGTGTCCATGTATGCACATGTGTGATTGTGGGGTTGTTCATACATCAGTACTTCCCTTTGGAATCGTGCAGTACATGGACATGGACTGACACAAGAGACACCAGGAATACTTATCTGATATGTAATCTCAGGACAGCTGATAGTATAATAAGGTCTGTAGCATGGAACATACACTGGGAGGGAAACTAGACACCAGGTATACTGTTAAAATTGCAGTCAGCAGAAAGGTGAATGACTACCCATGTATGCAGCACTACAGATGCATTGGGGAATTACTAGACAGCACCAGGGTGTGTATCCATATATTACTGTTGTCAACATAATAAGTTGATTAAGCAACATATCTTGCATCTTCTGAGCAATAGTTGAGTATGACACTCCAGTGCGTGACATTATTGAGTGACCGTAGTAGCTTCTAACATATGGGGGCCATGCTCACAATGTCCAAACATACCAAGGGTGAACACTGGATGACAGCAGTGAGTCCTTGTAAAACCTACTCTAATCAAGTCAAAGAGGTAATGGAGTAATAGGTCATGTGTTGTGATCACTTTTTGTCTAGGCATTTAGAAGAATGATACACTAATGAGTGGTATTAATAAGTGTATGTTTCCAAGTGTGATGCAGAATGGGGAACTTACGTGAATAAACTTGGGATAGTCTGTAAACTCAGGGACAGGTAGGTATTATGGTGGAAATTCAGGGTGTGTGTGTGTGTGTGTGTGTGTGTGTGTGTGTGTGTGTGTGTGTGTGTGTGTGTGTGTGTGTGTGTGTGTGTGTGTATGTGTGTGTGTGTGTATATGTGTGTACTGTTATGCAATGCCGTACAGGTCTTAAAGTGCGTTTCTTGTTTTCCCCTCACAGGTGGCACAGTGGGTCAGGGTCCCACCTGCATGCCGTCTGATGGTGGTGTCCATACAGACACTGAAAATGATGATAGATGTGTTGAGGCACAGGCGGGGTTGACAGAGGCCAAAACTGCACCGTTTGACATCCCACTGTTATCCAACCCTTCCCTGCACACAGTCACAGTGCCTATAGATACCTCATCACCAGTGGCCATAGCAGAGGGACAGTTGGCAGTTGGTGGCAGTGCACAGGAGAGTGTGGTATCTATGGCTGCTGTGTCTGGACACAACAATCATAGCTGGATGTCTGGCAGGGCACCACATAGACAGATGTACTAGGGTGCTCATGGGAGAGCCGCTGGTAATCGTGCCCTGGCAGAAGTGTCACAACTGGTACCACCAGATGTATGTTTCAGACTGTCATGGGGGTGCAGGCATGTATGGAACTGTACACCAGACAGAGTCTGAGGCTGCAGAGGGCTGATTTCTCATCTGTAAGTGACAACATCCATGAACTTGCAGGTGTCCTCTGTAATTTTACAGAGGTCATGGATAGATGGTTGGGTGAGATGGTGGGCCTCATCAACCATGGATTATCCATGCTAGAACATGTGGTGGGAGTGGGGCAATGGCCACGTGGATGAAGGCCAGCAACACCAACATCTGGTGGTTGATGTCGACATGCAATGACACCAAGCCAATCCCGTAGGGGCAATATCAGCCCCAGCACTCCAGGGGGGGTGCTGTCCACACCACATCACAGCAGGCCATGTGCACATGGCTCTTGCCAATCCCAGGAGGGACCTGGTTCCAGCAAACATATGTCATCATCAGGGGAGAGTAGCACATCGAGGCCTGTACCTGGATGTGCCCATGGAACCCCTGGAAGGCACAGTCTGTGTAACCTTGACCGGAGGCAGTGAACTGCACACCCTGCCAGGTATGGACTGCAGCTGTCCAAGAAACACCTGTATAGGGCAGCCACATGGCAGAACTGTGTGCATGCATACCCACACACTATACAAACACACCTAGGGCAACCCCATACCTACACACACCACATCACCATGTCCATATCAGCAATTTGCACCCCTCACCCACACACACATGGTGCCAAATGTATGGCCCACCCTAGGTCTCTGGCAAATCAACAACATACCCTGTGCATATGATGATACATGTGCCACATCCCTGTCAACCCTAACATTGATGCAGGGACAGGCTAATATGGTTCTGATGCACACAGTGGCTGTATTACAGTGTACCAATGTACTGCTGTGTAACAAGTCAGCAGTAATGTTTAATGCTTGCATGTCAGGTAGTGTAGCTGTCCAGTCATGATGCATTATAGCTGTTAGTAACACTGAGTGATTTTGGTCCATAATGTTATCTATTTGTGTTGTAGGTGTACATGTGTCAGCAGGAGGATGGTCTGCTGTCATATCTCACAAGGGGTATGGCACTGTGATGACACCATGGCTGTGCCATATCCTGGGTACAGTTGAACCCATGCCACAGGTCTGTATAACAGTTACTGCCTGTGCCACATGGACAGATGACTCCCTGGGACATGTATATTCAGCAACCTGAATTAGATCCCTCCACATACATGCACACTCTTACTTGGCAACACTGGGACTAGACCCCTACCTAGGTATGTAGTGCTCCTGATGTGTGTGGATTTAATTGCACACACCACACAGCATTTAGGATGAGGTGTGTTCCAGGTTAAATGTTACATGCAGAACATCCCCAGGGTTGTACAGCATGGTAATGGGGGATGTAATGGTTGTATATGGACAATACATAGTGTGACATACCATCATATACATATTAACAGACACATAACAGACAGACACAAATCCAGGAGACCTGGGCCTATGAGTGCTAACTAACTTGTCAGTGTGTCTGATGTGTTACAGGTAGGCTGCACACAGCACATGCATAACTGGGCTGGATTGTGTTATCAGTTACCTGTATGGTTGATGGTGACAGTGGTCACCATACAGTGGTACATGGGACATGTACCAGGGGTACCATGGTGTAATGACAGTGTACACAGCACCCACACCCCACTGTGGATATTGTATGCACTGGAACCCATGATGACACTCTGACATACCCACCATGACACATTGACAAAGACTGCAATAAAACCCATTACCCATCCCAAGAGTGCTACTACAGGGATTTGCATCTAATGCTCATGCCACAGGCATAGTAAGGTGATGCATTGTCATGCCTCTCCTATGGGCAGCAACATCACTATCCGAAATACTGTGGTCTCAGAATGCTGTACCCTACAGATATACACACATGCACACATACACACACTTGTCAGAACTCAGTGGGTATACCATGACTATCAACCCATTTGTACAACAGTGTTGTGCTGGTATTGCAAGGCTCAAGTAGCCTTTAGGGAGAGGACCATAACAGGATACATGTAATGTCCAGTACAGCAGCAGCCACATCTAACTATGGCAATGGGTGTTGCAGTGGGTTTGAAGGGCCTCATGGTATTCCTAACTACAGGTGTACTAACACACAGACACTGATATCCTTAATAATGCACACATACACAATTGTCAGTACTGGGGTGCATTGCTGCAGATGGTCATAGGTGTGTACCTGGCTATTGCCCGTGGAGAGATGGGAAGTGTAGGGGATGTGTGTACAATGGTATCATGCCACCTGCCATGTGTCAGCATGCAATCGATGTACAGACACCACTGTGGTGACCCTCAGGGTGAGAATGACATGCATCAGCCAATCCTCTGGGTGCCTCCTGCAAATGGCCGGTGAGGTATTCCAGTTGACACGTATGCAACATGTTTTAAAAAACAAGGTTAAGTGTCTGTGTTGGAGAACTGTACCCAAGCATGTTCTGTTGACTCTGGTAGTGTAGTGGAGTTACCTGTATAACACAGCTGGGCAGACATGTCAGTGTCAGTCAAGCATAGGTTGCCTGTATGTATCCAAGCTGGATACCTGAAAACTGCACATCTGTACAGGGACTGACAGACATCAGCTTGTCAACTAGCTATGCAGTAGGATGAATATATCGACAGATAGACATCTGTCACCAATATGTATGCCATTACTACATGTTGGCAGCCCTCACTGACATGTGCTATACAGACAGTAGTCTAAAGTTAATTTCCACATGTCAGATCATTATCCAGTAGGAAACATATGCTGTGACACAGCTCACACACCAGGAACACAACAGTGAGGGCTCAGAGTCCATCTATGCATGCAGGGGTACTTGTTGCCAGTACTACAATTAGCAATCTACTCTTGCTTGGGAAAGCACTGTCAACAGTAGTAATGGCATGATACACTACATGCCAGTGTGACGGCACATAACCTGGGATACAACCCTTGTATGTAACACATTCATAAGGATAAAATTGCTTTACAGGTCATATATACTCAAGTGTCCCAGACATGGCACTCACATTATTTGCTACTGTACTGACAGCATATAGACGGATGTTATATACATGACATTACATACACCTATTACAGATGTCATTACCCTGCTATGTTATCAGACTGAGATGTGAGCACAGGTTATGAGGGCTGAGCCATGCTTAGCAGGTGTCAGCATTGCTGCAATATAACAGCTAAGCAGATGAGCACACTGGTAAGCGAAGCCTACATGGTGTAAGCCCCCATAAGTTTAACCGTAAGTTAGCACCGCTTAGCTTTGCACAAACCCATGCAAATGGGCTTAAAGCTGCTCAAAACTACTCTGTATCCAACAGCCCTTGCTCTACCCAGCAATAAAATTGACAACCCTTGCAGATCTTGAACCCAGGACCCTGTACACTACAGTCACAACAGTTAACCACTACACCATGACAGCTGTGAAGACAGTTGTTGTATTTCCAGTACATCTGTCAATAGACATATTGAATAGTACTGGACAATCTCTGTGAGTTCTACAATTGTATAGTATATGTTAGTGATATTACTGTTGCATCACATATGCTGTTATATCTAAATATACACATATCAGATACATACGGTGTGATACATCTGGGAAGGTATTCACAACAGTAATGTTTAAACATGACAAAGATATGGATATATACATATACATATGTAGAGATATGTCTACATGTACAAACACATATATATTCGTATATATATATTTATACACATCTGTATAGTGCATCATATATATGGCCATTTATAGATCTCTCTGTATATATATATATATATATATATATATATATATATATATATATGTGTGTGTGTGTGTGTGTGTGTGTGTGTGTGTGTGTGTGTGTGTGTATGTACATCATATATGTACAGATATATCTATTTATGTCGATATATATGTAGATATCTATAACTATATGTGCATATATATCTATACAGATATATCTATTTATGTCGATATATATGTAGATATTTATAACTATATGTGCATATATATCTATATATCTTTGTATGTGTAAACACATATAGATGTGTATATGTATATATCTGTGTTTGTGTGTGTATGTGTGTGTGTAAATATATATATATATATATATATATATATATATATATATATATATATATATATATATATATATATATAGGTTCATAGGTTGGTACTGGGCTATCTGCCTGAAGGCATATATTAGCCCAGCCACATTGTGCGGTATTCATCTCCCCTTTAGTAGTTCCCTAGACCCTTGTACTAGCAGCTAGTACCCTTGGCCCCTCTCTAGTAGTGCTATTGGTGTGATCCCTGGTGTGAACTTTCTGTTACCCATCCACTCATCAAGGTTCCTCTTGAAGAGTGATAGTGAAGAGCTCTGTCTTATGTAGATCGGGACCCTGTTCCATAGTAAGAGAATCTCTGTGAAGGGAATCTATCCCTTCAGCATGTTCTATTCATTGTTGTGTTGAAGTTTATATCCCTAGAGCATGTAGCTTGAGTAGATTTGGTTTTGCTAAGATGGAGCATGTTCAACAATTCTGGGTTGGACATGGCTCTGTACATTAGACAGAGATTGCCTCTGAGAAAGCAGTATGCAACAGAGAACAGTCTTAGCTTTTTCATTCGTGCTGCATAGGGCATATAGGTATATGTATATGTATGCAGATATGTATATGTTTATATATCTATCTACCTCAGCATCAGTAGTCTCAACCTCTTAGTGCAAGGGGATGTCATGTATGTATTGCTGGTATATATGTGGACTGTTGCTACTGTAACAGGGGTTGTCTTAACAGACATGCTGTGTGTGGGTGGTCACATCTGCTATAGACATGTACTCCATCAGTTACTGACAAACATCCTAAGGACATCATAGTACAGTACCATTGATAGCATAGTAATGATCCAGTGGACTACAGTAGAGATATGATCAATATATGTGGTCAGTCTGGCACTCTCTGGTTAGTCCAGAGGTATACACAGATCTCCTTTGTGTGAGACATGTGCACCAAGCCTGGCAATGTAGATGTTAACAGCCATGTACATGGGTATATCACGTAAATACTGGACTACATATGCCCACACAGTTTATGCATTCACACATTACTGTCTGTCCTGACACATAATAACTGGTGGTGCAGGGGTCACATGGCCAAATACTACCCAGTAGTTAGTGACATACATCTGTACAGAATCCCACTGCTTGCCAAAAATACACAACAGTTATGTTGTCCCAGCAGCAGTACTTCTTGCAAATATCTGGACATAACATCACACTGGGAAATTACACTAAGTTTCTAGGCATGTAACAAAGCACTGTGCAAACTACAGGCAGACTGCCACAACACTGGCCTACATTTCGTATGGGGGAATACACATGTAGCTGCAAATATAGCAGGCTCTACAGGCATGTCACAGCACAGAGTAATAGACACCCATGTGAAAGTGCATACCCACAACCAATGTGAACACAGCCACAGCTACATATGGTACGCAAGCTTAATATTACACTATATGGACTGTCTGATCAACACCATCCTCATATGTGCCACTCACACACTAACCCTACATATACTGGGTCATGACACAGTGTGGTCCAATGGCTGTCTGTGGTATGGGACACATGTGTGTTTGGCCCTACAAACATGTGAGACAATAGGGTACCATACACTGGAGCAGCATGTAACATCAGATAGAACAGGACCAAGAAGAATGACATCTACCACAGTCTGTAAACAGGCCAAGGTACGTATTTGCAATACACATACTGTTAACAGTCACCATAAGTACATGGACCCCACTACTGTACACGCAACCACAGAATTCCCAGGTTATGTCCTCAGAAATAACCCCTACTATACATAACATGTCTAGCAGTCTGATATCTCACTGGCTTGTTATCAGGTATGATGTCAATAAATAATGGTGTACAGAACATATGTACCTCTTACTGCATAACATATGTACAAAGTTTGACAGACTTGCGGCTGGAGCCACAAAAACTGGGCCAATATTGGCATGTTGCTGTGATACCCTCATACATTTACTGTTGTAACAGGGTTTGTTGTGACATATGTCCTGTGAGGGATATGAAGTCAGTAACTCTCATGGCTGTCACCATGTACTGACTGCAATCCTCAGACTATGCTTCTGCAGTTCTAAGATAGGTGATCTGTGAGTAACACAAGAAACATACGACTCCAAACACTGACCAGTCTGCAGATAACCCTACAGGTGGGAGTTTCCTCAAACACATAACACTGTCATGACAGGTATTAAATCATGTAGACCAGCCATATCCACACAAATCCTGTTAAACCAACATTACTCCAAATGAAAAAGAGCAACACTTACATTCTGTGGTCATGTCTGGAACACCCCCCCCCTCCTGTTTGTTGGCCTGTTTCCATAGTGTATGTTGTTAGAGGTGTATCCCAATACCATCTTTGATGCTGTTTGCCAAACACCGACATGAGGTCCTGTTCACAGTGAATGAAAAGGCCCAACACCCACATGATGTTCCTAGGTATAAGAGTGTGTTTCCATGCAACTGGCTATGGGAATGTTACCACAGCTGTTCCACATGCAATCAGCTAGTGGGGGACTTCAATTCATGCAGAGGCCATCAGCTGATCATGAGCATCACTTACAAAACACAAGCTGCTGCCTAAGCAAAGCAGGTGTACTTCTCCACATCCACCAGAGAGAGAGTGAGAGAGACAGGCAGAGACAAAGGGAGGGGGTGGGAGAGTAAAACCTAAGCATGTTTGTGTCACACACTTACCAGTCCAGGGTTTCAACCCCCTGCCTGACTGTGTATTGCTATCATATATCTATGCAGTTATTGCATGCACCACAGAGCTTACTTGATGAGGACGTGTGCAAAGGTATATCTGATGGTGAGTGACATATGCAACAGTGATAAAGGACAGATAAGGTAGGTGTATTACATGTGCCTGTCCACATGAACAGGTGTCAACGTTGACACAGCCACACTTTCTCAGGGACTCACACACATTATCACAGTTGGCAGGGTCAGTACTTGACTTCCTAACAAAATAGTTTGCCACAATACAGTAATAGGCAGGTACCTCATGCACCACAGTGGTTATCAGGATGATATATAGGCAAAGGGTATGTGAAGGTGTCTGACATCAGATGGCATGCTTCCATAGGCAAATGGGAGGTGTAGTGAGTGGGAATATCATCCAAATCATTATACTCCACACACACACACAGACACAGGTTGCCAGTACTGACATGCATGGGTGCATTGTTTCACAGGTGTGTAGTGGTTGACTGTTCCAGAAGGCTGTACAAGGCTAAGTAAAGAGCATACCTTGGATTCAGGCCACATGAAAATGGTCTGCAGTGTGGCTCAGGGGTATAGTGTCTGGATTGGCTCACACAGCTGGGTATTGTATTCACCATCCAGTCATCTGGGTTACTATTGTGGGTAGCCAGTGCTGTGCAATACTTGCCACGTATGTGTTCTATAGTCTAAGACATGGATGGTGTCTGGGATGTGCACACGTCCCACATGCATGTTCTGTGACATGTGGAAGTGTACCTTGGGTGTCTGGGGCATGTTGTGTACACAGATTGCTATCATTAGATGTGCCATTTCTGGCCTTATGTGGTGGGAACTTGCAATGGGCACAAGGTTGACCTTGCACCTACATTGACAGCATGATACAGGTATTCCCTGGTGTCAGTGGCATCTGTCCATACTCGGCATGTATATAAGGCTTGGCATGTCTTTTGTGGGTTACATTTGCTGGCACTACAGTTGTTGCAGGCATCCAGTGGGGAACATAGTGAAGGAGCACTGTATGCAATTATGTGCCTATTGTAGTGATGGGACAGGGTGCCGTGCCCTCTTTAGTCTGCTGCAATCACACCATGGTTGCTATCTGTGGGCAATATGCTGGGAACTACCAACATTTATTTATTTATTTATTTATATCTGTTACCGAGAAATTCTGACTGGATGCAGGTCCTTTTTCAGTGGATGCCCGGGGAGAAACGCTCCACATTATGTACATGATAAATAGAGATACAAAGTTGCAGCAATAGTAAACAACATTACAGGTTGTTGGCTTTAACACAATAACAAGATATTGATTATCAACAGTATATACAGTAAATGTTGCAAGTTAAGATAGCTTCTTGTCATTTATAATATTAATAACAAAGTTGTCAGACAAGATTTTAAAGTATGTAAAGACATCTAGCTAATTCTGACTGTGGTTACCAGTGGCAGTAGTATAGTTGGGTTAAGAGTCTAGGTGGGGGGGTAAGGGTGGGAGTGCTAGTCTGGATTAGAACAAGGACAAAGCCAGTGCAAATTTAAATGGAATTTGAGTGCAGTTTTGAAAAGGTTGCTGGAAGGTAGAGTAGTTCTAGGGGGTGGAAGATTGTTCCAAAGTTTAGATATGGTACATGAAAATATGGCTTCTCCTGCTGAGTTTTTGGGCTTGATAACAGTGAGTTGATTTTTGTTGCTTGATCTTCGGGGCCTAGTGGATTGATAGGGTTGGAGAAGGGATTGAAGGGAAGGGATGTTAAAGGGGTGGTTAATAAGTTTATGAGCGAGGGCGAGTTGATTAAAGTAAAGGAGTTGTGGGAGTTCTAGCCAGTTTAGTTCTTTAAGGGAGATACAATGATGGCTGCAGTAGGAGGTTCCAGTGGCAAATTTAGCAATGTTGTTGTAACAAGCATCCAGCTTGTGTAGGTCTGTCTGTCTAAGGTTGGTAAATATGGGGATACATATAGAGTAGGGTGGAGATTAGCTGGGAATTGGCTATGGAGATTCTGGCCGCCTTGGTTAGGAATTGGTGGCATTGATATAATGTACCAAGTTTCTTGTGAACTTCTTTTACTGTGAGAGATATGTGGGTGTCAAATCTAAGTTTGTTGTCGATTTCCCCACCGAGTAATTGTGTGTGTTCTGATGGAGAGATGATGGTATTGTCTTTGTTGAGTATGTTGAAGTGGTTGTTGTCTAGCCAAGTGTATTTGTGTATGAGTCATGGATTGAGAGTGTTCTCTGGGTAATACAAGGGTTGCCTAAATTGTTCGCCAGGCCTTGATGTCACATGGAGGGATATGAATTGTCAACCCCAGCCTTTCTGCTGTTTGACATATGTTATCCTTGTAAGGTGGACATTGTGACATATAATAGACCCACAATTTAAGAAATTTGCAAAAAACACTCCACAATGAGTCCGGTTGTTACACACTCACAGCCACCTCCACAGAGGATACAGATGATAAACATACACACACACACACACACACACACACACACACACACACACACACACACACACACACACACACACAAGTCTCACAATTGCCATCTCTGGGATTGGAACTCCTACCTAACTAGGTATGTCACATTACAGTATTACACAGTTATAGCATGCACCACAGATATTACTGGGCTACTTTTTCCCCAAAGGTGTATTTCAAAGTGAATGACATCAGCAACCTTGCCAAGGTTGGGCAATGGAGAGTGTAGTTCTTAGGTTCATAGGGTCATGCAGTGATAATAGGCTATTGGCCCTAGGGCCTATACATGCCTAGACATGACAATTCTCTGGCTATGACTTCCCACAATATTTACTTCCTTGCACCCCTGTCTAGCAGGGCAGCTGACATGATCCCCAGGGTAAATGTCCTATCTCACATCCAATTGTCCAGGTTCCTTTTGAAGAGGGCCAACGAGGCACTCTGCTTGACATGTACGGGCAGTCTATTCCAGAGTATGGTGGGGTCTCTGAGTCAGGAACACATCCCTCTTGCATGTATTGTTCATTGTGATGATAGTATTTGGATCCCTGGACCATGTGGCTGTGAGGGTTAAAAATCTCTAAGTGTAGCATGTCCAACAGCTGTGGGGTTGACATGGCATGGTATGTTAAGTAGAGATCGCCTCTGAGAACACAATACATGACAGAGTATAGCTGGATGATTTTCATATGGTCAGCATAGGGTATCTAATTTATGCCTGTGGTCATTTCATGAGGTATGTCTGCAGCCTCTCTACTTGTTGCAGATGTCTTGTGAGGTACAAGTGTAATGGGCCATTGTAGTCTGTACTGGGTCTACTGAGAGATGCCTACAGTTGGACAATGACCTCCTTATCCTGGATGTAAAGCCCTTAGTGGGAAGTGTACCATATAGGTTGGTTTCCTGACTGCTGTAGCAATATGGTTATCAAAGGTGAGACCACTGTCCACCTGTGTCCCTAAGTCTGTTATCACATTTTAGGTGTTTAGTGTACTCCCACCTATGTGGTACTTCACAGGTACATGTCCCTTCCCAATGGGGATAACTATATATTTCTTGGCATTGATCTTAAGGCCATGGCTCAGGCACCAAGCATGACTTTCTGTAAGGCCCTTCTGTAGAATATCCACATCATGTGGGGATTCAATATCGGCTCCCAGTGTGCAGTCATCTGTGACCTTTGTTTGCCAGTGTCCCTTACTGTTGGACTGTACTTTAGAGCAGTAGATGTAAAACAAGGGCGGTGTCAGGACTGAACCCTAAGGTACTCCAACTGTCACTTGTCTGGGGCTCAGGTTGGTGTCACCTATATTTACAGTGTTGGTTGTGCCTGTACAGCACTTGGCAGCCCATTGGGTGACATTGGGATTAATGGCCAGCTTGATACATTTATCTATGATTCCAGACTGGGGAATGATGTTGAAGGGCTTGGCGAGGTCCAGATAGGCTGTGTGAACCACCTTATCCTCATCCACTGCTCTGGAGATAGAGTCACAGTTGTCATTCAGGTTGAGGTGACATGGTTGGCCCTTCACAAACCCAACCTGGTTAGGGTCTAGTGTTTGCAGGTTGTCAGTGCCTTTGTTTTAATTTCCATGATAATACATTCCACGACACGTTATGCTGATGGGGCTGTAGTTCCCAGGATCTAAGGTGGATCCCCCTTGTAGACTGGGATAACTGTAGCTGTGTACCGCACAGTGGGCACAAAGCCTGAGGTGTGGCTATGATTAGAGATGGCACATAGGTGAGGTGCCAGTTCAGTTTGTAGCTCATGTAGTACACAGTCCAGGAAGTTGACTGGTCCCATGTCTGCTGCATAGCTCTGTAGAGTGTGTTTTTTACCTATGTGGCCATTATTACCGTAATATGGCAATCTATCCATGTTGAGATGGGCCCTTTGGGGGTTGGGAGAGGAGTATTGTTGGCACTGAATCAATCTGCTAGGATATTGAGAATATCCCTGGGAGCAGTAGATTTAATACCATCCTGTTGTAGCTCACAGCAGTTCTGAGCATTGCCATTTAGATTCATCACATAGCAATGGAACGGCAGTTGTCTTTGGCATCGTTGGCTATATTATGTCCATAACTAGCTTTGGTGGATGTTATGAAGGATCTCTGCTTCTTACTATAGCTGGTAAGGGAGTATTTTACATCCTGGAAATTCCCCCATTTCTGCAACAGTTTCCTCCTTTTGTTGTACAGTATGTTTATGGCAGGGGGCCACCATTGGCTTCCTTTTCTTGGTGGGGAGCATCTTGGTTCAATATTGGATGGCAAGATTCATGCATGAATGGATGTGCTCGTACAATGCCTTTATGTATTATTCAGCAGTTATCCTTTCAGTTCCCATCTGCATGGATGTCATGATGTTAGTCACGTCTGACATGTGTAGCATGACATTGGCTTTGGAGATGTATGTTATGGAGGTTTCCTTACTGGGGTATGGGGGAGGGATGTTGATGTTAAGGGTGATTAGCTCATGGGCATACCTGACCACTAACGGGGTGTCCATAGGTTTGGAGCATTGATTTTCCATGTTGGTAATGACCAGGTCTAGGATATTTGAGCCCCTGGTGGGACTATGGGTTACTTGATCCAGGGCATTGGGAATTATGACTTCCAAGAACAGATGGGCACACATGTTGGTGCACAAGTAGTTTTCCCAGTTAATGGCAGGGTAGTGTAAGTCACCCAGTATTAGGGTGTTTGCTTGTATCATAATATTTCACAGTATATTTCAAAATCTGTAGTGGGTATCATGGGGCATGGTGGGGGATCTGTACCAAGCTATACAATTTGGAATGCAGTCTAACTTACTGTTGCACTGGGGTATTTCAGACATTCTGTTGGGCAAGTAGCCTGGTGGTGTGAATATCCTTGGTGAATTTGGACACTCCTCCACCGTTATTGTTTTGGTCCTAGTTTGGTGGCCAATAGGTGTAATAAGAGCTGTACCTGGTATTGCAGGGGTGCTCTCTGGTGGCTTGGATCAGGTCTCTGTTACTGCACAGTTATCAATGTTCTCCATCTGTAGGTATGCGTAGTGGCTGCGAATGGTAAAAAAAAACATTGAGTTCTACACACACACACACACACACACACTCTCCATGTCTGGGAACAGAACTTCAGCCTAACTAGTATATCACACTACAGCATCGTGCAGTTATAGGACATTCCACAGAGATTATCAGGCTATGCTTTCTCCAAAGGTTTATTTCAAAGTGAATGACATCAGCAGGCATGCCAAAGAAGGGCAATGGAGGTTGCAGTGACTCTGAATGGCCTCAAAAGCATTGCTCTCTACACAGGCAAACTTGCCATAGCTGGGAATTGAACAATTTATCACTCTACAGCATTACACAGTTACAGGATGTGCCACAGAGGTCACTGTGTGTTCTTTCCCCAACTGTGTATTTCAAAGTGAATGACATCAGCAGGCATGCCAAAAAAAGGCAATGGCGGTTATAGTGACTGTGAATTGCCTCAAAAGCATTGCTCCCTACACAGACAAACAAATACACACACAAACATCCACACTTGCCATGTCTGGGAATAAACCTCCTACTTAATTAGTTTATTACGCTACAGCATTACACAGTTATAGGATGTGCCATGGAGATTACTGGGCTACTCCTTCCCCAAGGGTGTATTTTAAAGAGAATGACATCAGCAGGCTTGCCAAAGAAGGGCAATGGAGGTTGTAGTGACTGTGAATGGTCTCAAAAGCATTGCTTCCTACACACATAAGCAACCACACTTTCAAACTCGCCATGTATAGGAATAGAATTCCTACCTAACTAATTTATCACACTACAGCATTACGCAGTTATAGGACACACCACAAAGATTTCAGGGCTATTATTTCTTCAAAGGTGTATTTCAAGGTGAAGGCATCAGCAGGCTTGCCATAGTCGGGCAAGGGGAGTGCAGTGTGTGTGTGTGTATGGGCCATAACCCATTCATCTAGAGGCAGACACACAACACTCAGGCACACACAGGTTTATATTCCAGAGGTACGTGTATACAACTGCTAGATGACTACTGACTTGTGCAGTCATGTTACACAGTTAACACAAGCACCACGGACACGATAGTGCTGAGGGAAACCAGAGGCAATTGGTGATTGACATTTGCACATCATGTGGTTTTAGCCAATTGGATGTGAGCTGGGTTCAACTCGCCTCATGATGAAAGGTGCTTTGTCACTGTCACTCTCTTCCACACATCTATGTATGTGTATTTTTGGCCTATTATAGTGTGTTGTCCTTGGATATATGTGTGTATTCCTATCCAATGTGTGCGCAAAGCATGACTGGTGTGTACTGAGGAGTGTATGCACTAACATCTGCGACTGTCAGATATGTACGGTCCACTGTTGTTGCCAGACATGGGCTTCATTTCTGTAATTGTGGGAGCATGCCCAGTATGACCTTCTGTATTGAATGTGTGAATCCATTCCAGGTAGATTGTACTCCAGTGAGACTTTTGTGTTCTACACCTACAGCTAGCAAACTGTTTCTGCAGGATATCTGCAGATTGGCTGACAATATTGGGTCAGAATTGCCAAAGGATAGTGGGTTACTATAGGTAATTGTGTCTGTGCTGCTTCTGCTACATGGTCCTGGTGTTAGCAGAGATATTCAGACATATGTACTGTTATACACTGTGATGTTTTATGTTATCAAGTACTGTCAGGTATACATATTTGCTTGCAGTGATATCCTGGGGAACACAGGGTGAATTCAGGTGTGTCCAGTATTGCGGTCAGCAGCCTGCATATTCTTGCACAATCATGCCATTCTGGAGGGGAAGCTGCAGACACTTGCTGCTGGGTCTGTGTAAATGGTTCAGCACCTTGGTACATTGGTGGCAGAGGATCCCATGCTTGTACATCCATTGATGTGACAGTATGGTCATATCCTGCTGTGGCCATACCTCACAGCTGTACAGATTCACACAGGTTACCCAGAGGCAGGGGTCATAATTGTGGACATTACCCCTTCACATTGTGGTTTAAGAAGTAGGTTTGAAGCCACCCATTCTTGTGTTTGCAGCCAGGGATAGTATGTGCGCACGGCTGAGTTTCAGACCTCGCACACTCCATTCCGCCCATGCTCCCCTCTCCCCCTATTATTCTATCCTCTTCCATACATTATGCAAACATTATCTGCTATGTTCTCTGTAGTTATCACCTCATCCCAGCAGTAATTTGGTGTTGGCCCACAGTTCATGCAGTAGGATATGGTGGACATGTTACTGTGATTTGTCCACATGGCCTTGCATTTGGGTTCTGTGGACTGTGTTATGTTGTTATTTGGGAGTCCATGACATAATACACATTGGCAGTATGGGTGAGACACAGGCCTTTGGCAAAGGACTGTAGGCCATTTGGTAGTGATGCAGGCCAGCTGTAGCAGACCATTGCATTCTGTCACTCCTACAGTCCCAGACTACAATACACTATATTCCCCTGGGGTGACAGGGTAGGTGTGCAAGGTGTTCATGCCAATACTTTCTGTCAGTATTGATCCAGTGGTGTGGATGCTGACAGGGTGCTGCTTACAGCTAGGGACATGCCTGCATGGGACACCTGCTCTTGCATGCTGCATTCTTGCACTATTGCCATACACATGTGGGGGTCATATTGTACTCATTCCCAACAGCAAGGATAAGACCAGAGAGGTACCTGTGGGTGGTGTGGGGTGAGCTGGTTGCATGTGTGCTATGGACACTACTTGCATCTGACTCACAGATATGCATGGGGCATTCCACTTATGCTGGCTTGTGCAGGGACATTAGCTGTTTCACAATACTTCATTCCTATGACCTTTGTGGTCTGCCAGTGTTTGACCAGATGACATTGGTATTCCCTACTACAAGCCTAAATAATGTGCTGCAAACCTGTATGTACAATTCCAAGGGTGTGTCCATGTGACAGTTACATATTATACTCTGTCTGTCTGGGGTACTTCCCCCTGTGTACTGCTTGTATATCTGGGCTGACATTCATGCCATGTCCATCATTCAGATGGTGACACATATTACTTCCAAACATTTACTATGGCTTACTGCTGGAATGTGTTTTGCTGGGAAATATTGTGTTTGGCATTGCAGTTGTGAGAACTTGGCCCTGTCATCGGCAGTACTGGGCAATGGCCACCAGGACAAACCTCACCATGCATACATACTGACCACTCTCGCACAATATACAACACACACCAATCTAACAAACACAGACCTGCATATTGTACACATGCTACAATCTATCCTACTACCTAGGCCAGCTGAGGTAATCTGTGCTCCACTGTTATTATACCTACACATACATGCTACTACATTTCTACATAGGATTGGAGGGTGGGCACACCTGACTGTTTCTACATTTCTATATAGGATTGTGGGGGGGGGTCACACCTGACTGTTACTACCTTTCTACATAGAATTGGGGGGCACGCCTAACTGTTACTACATTTCTACATAGGATTGGAGGGGCAGACCTGACTGTTACTACATTTCTACATAGACTTGAGGGGGGGGGGCACCTGACTGTTACTACATGTCTATGTAGGATTGGGGGGCACACCTGACTATTACTACATTTCTACATAGGATTGGGGGAGGACACCAGACACTTATATACATTTGCTATGACTGTACTGGTATTTCAGGTACTCCATTTCATTCTGTATTTTAACCTATCATGCTGACTAGAGGCATATCAGTGTACCACAGGTCTTAGGTTTGATTGACCTACATTTCAGTTTCTGACTTCTTACCCTTCAGAACTAACATCCTACTGCCTGACCTGTTGTCGTCTGTCTGCGTAGGCCCAGGGGGGATATTCTCCACAGCCATCAATCAGAGGACTTGGCACAGCCTTTGTTTGTGTTTGTCTACACCTGTCCTGCTGGGCGAAACTGTTGTTGGGTATGTGAGCCTCCCTGACTGGCATGTGTGTGTCCTATGGACACACATGTGGCCCAGCACATTTCCTGCAGTAAGTTTTTTCACCTTGTCTATTACTGGCTACTACGGTGACACCAGTATTTGGTACAGATCTCATGCTGCCACTGTAGGTGTCTACTATCTGCTGGCATCCCATTCAGCCACCCGATTCCCTTGCATGCTCACATCCATACCATAGATACAAGTAACAACACATACTACTCCATTTGGCAATTGGTGGGAAGACTGACTTACCTTGCGGCTCTGCCAGTATTGAGGATGGTGCTGGAGGGCTGACTATGTCGGATGCACATAGTACACTCCCTATACATGGTTAAGCACAGGTAGTGTCATGTTTTGCATCCCTTTTACTGTATGTGTGAGTCAGAGAGAGGTGTCATTCCCTGGGTCCCTACTGTGTCAGTGTATGTGCTATGCGTGGCCTCTTTGCCAAAGCCTGGGCATACTGGGCATGCCTCCTTCTGCCTACTGGGGCAGGCTCAGGTTGTTCCTCCTCCAAGTCACTCTGTGCCTGTGCAGGCCTTGGCAATGGAGGGAGGCTGTGTGGCCCTGCCCCATGCTGTTCCTGCTGCAGCTGTTTCTGCAGGATCATATTGTGTAGCATGGCACATGCAATGACAATTTGGGTACATGTAGCTGGTGAGTACTGCATGCTCCACCGGATGTGTCCAGGCACTGGAACCATGACTTGAGCATCCCAAACACATGCTCTATTATGATTCTGGTCTGTGCATGTGCCTCATTATAGAGTTCTTGTTTGGGTGTGTGTGCATTTCTGATGGGTGTCATCAGCCATGGATCCAGTGCATAACCAGCATCCCCCACTAGGTGACTGGAAGGGATGTCCCCATTGGCAAACCTCTGGTGCAGCTACATCAGATACCAGATGTGGGAGTTGTGATAGCTTCTATGTCACCCAGAATACACATTCATTATAATGCCCTGGGCATCGCACACAACCTGGCAGTTGATGGAGGGGAAGCTCTTCCGGTTGATGTAGACCTTACCCCACTCACTGGCTGATGCTTTGATGCGTATGCACATGCAGTCTATAGCACCCACTACCTCAGGGTATTCTGCTATTTGGTGGAAGAGACGCATATTGCAAGCCAACGCCTCACGGGTGTTGGGGAAATATACGTGCTCACTGGCATGTGCTGACATGGCATCCAGGAACTGGTGGAGTACCCTGGATGCTGATGCCTGTGAGATCCCCATGATAGCCCCAGTTGGCCTTTAGAAAGTATCTGTGGCTGGTATTCTTAGGTCTACACATACCTTACACTCCACTATCTCCAGCTCATGTAGCCTCTGGTAGGTTACCCTGGGTCTGTACACTCTTCTCCTTCTCCTCCCTGTGCGTTGGTCAACAGCATTCTCATCCTCCCCACCCTCAGCTTCTTCCACATGTTGATGTATGATAGCTGCTGCAGCCCCTATCATTTTGTTACTTTTGTTTGGTAAAATATCCCCGCTTGTGTACACCACTGGTGTAGAGTATGTGGGAAAAAACAGAAGGTAAGGTGTTTGCATAGTTTCTAGTGGTGTGCTGGGCTTGGCTGGTCTGCTGCTTGAGTAATTGGCTGATTCTGATACATTTCACCTGCCAGCTGTGCTAGTTCTCCTTGATTACCTTCCTACTGCTGTTTTCCCTTCCCATTGCCTTCCTGTTTAAGCCCGGGGGTGTGCCGCACAAACAAAGTGCTCAGATGTGCACAGAGCTGCTATTTCCTGGTTTAGTTTTTTTTTTTTTTTATTCAAAACCCGGTGCGTGACACACACACCCACTTAGGCAATGTAAAGAGTGCTAGGCAGCCTCAGACACACCCTTTTGCTTAGCTCTGCTAAGCTAAGGGGAAACCCGAGCCACAGGGCTCCAATAAGCTTACAGTATGCCTGACACACACCCCTATGATGTCAGTTAACTCTTAAGCTAGCACCATGGTATTCCTGCACTTACACGGTTGGGTGCTGGCTAGCACTGAGAGGAAATCTGGAATTCAGTATCTTTCCCCTCATTTGCATAGGATTGCCTGCTAATGCATAGTTACAGGTCCCACACTGAGCCTTCCCCCTTAGCAACCACTATTCACTGGCCATGTTGTCTTCTGCTTGCCATTGAGTATAATGGCAAAATAGTGATTTTGGATACAATGCTTATTTCAGGTTTTTGTTTTTTTATTTTCGGTCTGATCCCATTTGCGTGCCGCTGCCCTACATTTAAACAACTGAAATTGGCTAAAAAAAAATGAAAGTTATTTTTTTTTTTATTTTGGCAACCGTTTTCCATGCCAATGGCCATATATTTGGCCATTGCCATGCTTTACACATACTATACACCCATTATTTGGAGCTGTCATGGCTCCATTGTGTAGTGTGCAGAAATGTACTCGGTTGCTTCCTGGATCGCAAATTTACCTCATCTGCATGGTTTTCACCTGCAAATGGGGTAATTTACATACAGGAGCTGAGTTCATGAAGGAATAGTGCAGGAATGCTCCTGCATGTCCCTGGAGCTTATTTCTGAATCACACAGCAGCCATATTGCCTACAGCAACTCCTGCACTATTCCTGCACACTGTGCAGAGCTTTCTGAATCCTTGGGAATGTCTTCCCCATAAAAGGAGTCACAGGCTGTGTATGCATCTATGTAAACAATTCCATCTGAATTAACAGTTAAACATTTTCTTGACATCAAAAACATTTTTTTTTTCATGCATAGCAATTCCAGTACTGGACATACATTAATAAAGTGACCCTGAGAACATGCCTCATAGAGGTAGTTATATTTCATGTTGAAACTTACATTAAAAACAGTTGTGAAATCAATTTCTAGTAATCCTTTCAGTTAGTGCTTCTGTTTTGTATAAATAATTGTCTGCTACACTTTGTATACTTCAGGGTTGCCTGGAATGATTTTCCAGTTGTTCATAATAAATATTTTGAATGCGTTTTGCGTCCGTGCCGTGAGTGAAATGAGAAGTACCATTGTAGTGTTGATGGTACCTACTTTTTATAGGAACACTAGGGCTCCTCACTGTCAGAATGGGTTTAGATGCACTACCCATTTTATAAATTGTATCTTTCAAAGTTACCTCTAGTGTGTGCATTCATTTGATTCAATTTCTATAAAACATTTTAAGGCTTCTGTCTCATGCATGAACCTGTTGTTATCTGAGATCCACTCAGACAGGTGCATTCCCTGGCCCTTATAATTCTGTTTTTTTTTCAGATCTTATGGAAAGTGATACTGGCAAGCATATAATTGTTGGAAAAAAGTTTAATTTGTGTATCTGTTATAATTCAACGTGATGGTGCCATAACTCTTAAATGTCCCCGATTTTGCCTTTTATTTTTGAACTGTCCCTAATAACATTTTTCATTTTCTGGTAATTCACTGAGAATTACAGTCATTCAATAACATTTGAAAATGCATATTGATGCAAAACCTGTTTTTATATTAGCTTTTCAAATAAATTAAAGTAATATTTTGCAGTCACTCCGTATATGGGTCCTTTGTCCCCCCGTTATTTTCAGCTTTCGTCCGTTATTCTTGAGCAAAGGAGTTGAGAGGTAGGACTAGTGTTCTTAGTCACAGATAATTCAATGTCTAAAAGCTAATCTTAATGTTAGAAATATTCTGAGAAAAAAGTAATAGTTCTAGCATTATACTGTTTAAACTCATCAAATTCTTTCTTTTGTACCAAGCATGCAAAAATATTTGATCAATACACCAACTGTAAAAATCAATGTTAAAATAAAACCACATGCTCATATAGGCCAGCTTCATCAAAACCTACACTAAGTGCACACAGTTTATATGCAAGAAAATCCCTACCACATTTTTGTGCATTTTAGTCACTCAGAAAGACTACACTAAGTATACATGTAGTCTGCAGTTTGTGGTAACCTTTATGAATCCCTGTCAATATTTAAAGCTGCAAGAAAATCAACAGGAAAATTAAAATTAGGAGGAAGAAGGTGTGAGGTATGCATGTCCGTTCTATTCACTCAGAACAGTGTACACTTAGTTTGGGCATTAATGAATCCTGAATAAATATAATTTCATTGTTTATCCATTGTATCATCTTGCCCTCACTACTGATTTTTGTATTTTCTTCTGTTGAAATCTTTGTTTAACTAAATCATCCTTTTGCCTTTCTTTTCTATTCTGTCATTCAGTTTCTCATCCTCTTTTACAGCAGTTGTAAATCATAATTGTTTTAATCAATCTCTGCTTCCTGGATTTCAGCAAGTATGTCTATCTCATCAGTAACACAGAGGTTTCATCTTTGCTATGCTGCCACCCTAGTCCAAATCCATTCTCATCAGCCCACATTCTAAGATGCACATGTTGTGTTCTGTACTCTAATCCTTCTCTTTTGAACTTCTACTTCACTTTAGTAAAACCCCCAAACAGGCACCTGCATACCCCATCCCTATCCATGTCCTTTCTTTTGCCTCTTTTACCTTTAACTGGCAAATCATTGATATCTTCACATCCACAAGAAGCATCCTCTTGTATTGGCTTTCCTGCTAATCTCAGTCCCAGAACATTTTTCACTGGTACTTGTCCACTGAATTCTGACTTGTGTATCCAAAAGAAATTCCTTGAGATTGCATCTATAATCAGTACATCTTCTCTCTCTCCATTCCAAGATGCCATCCATGAAACATTCTTCTTAAGTTGCCTGTACTAGAGCTTTTATTAACTGATAGGGTATTTTCCAAAGTTGTGTTTTACCTAAGCTGCTTGAAAGTCTAGCACTACCTTCTCCTTCCTTGGCCCCCCTACTCTTGTATCTTCCATTACCCATCACCACATCTGCATCTGGTACATGTACTACTACTCCTGGCCTGTTCTGTCCCCATCCTGCATGTCTTCACTTTAATTCTTGGGCTGTCACGTTCTAATCACAACAGTCTGGTCTTATTTCATTTCCTTCCCTCTTTTCTCACTCTCTGTTCTTCTTTCTTGTCTCCTGTCTTTCCTTCCTGTCTTTTTAGTCAACATCTGTCAAAGTCCTCATTTTGTCCATTATGTCTTTCTGTCTGCATCTGAGAGACCTGGGCTCTGAATTCCCAGGTCACCATATTCAGATCACCAATGTTAAAATTTGATGCCCCAGTCCTCATGGAAGCTATAAAACCCTCTCCATGCAACAGGTACCTGCACCCCGCTGTACATCACACCAAGACCACCTGACCCATCTTACTCTCTTAGCTGTTTTCTAACTCATTTTTATTCTTTTCATTTTTTTTTTCTCTTTTGCCTCTTTGAATTTTTCAGTTGTGTACGGAAGGATTGTTAACAATGCTTGTTTCTACCTGCCTAGTTCAGGCTAAACTTGTACTAAATCCTTGTCCTTCTCCCTTGTATAAATTGCCGACTTTGCCACCATCCTCAGTGCATTGCCTTCTATCACTATCCTCCTTTTGAATTATGTTGCTACGATGTAGTTCATTATTCTTACCTGAGGTGTTCACCTTGCCTCACTTAACAAATACCAGACAAAATAAAGGCACATAAGATGTTGGTAGACTGTTAGCAGTTCATATACAGTAATACCTAACAAGAAAGACTGTAGTACTTCCTTTAGTGTCCATATTTTTCACCTTTGTAGATCATTAACTAATTAGCATTAATATATTGTTTATGAACTCAATGTTGAGTTTCTGTCTAAAGTTTTCCTTTCAAAGTTAACTTAAGGAAATGAAAGTATGTAGTTAAAAAAAAAAAAACAAACAACAAAAAAAAAATCAAATCAAATATAATTTACTACAGATCATAGCATATGTACACCAGAAAGTCTACACATTGTCAAGGTGAAGAAACAAGAGCCATAGACAGTCATATCAACAGCTTTACTTTAGACTGATTCAGAATGCATGGTCACATGAGTCACCAATCCCAGTAAAACTTTCTCCCCTAGACACGCAGATACTACAATACTGATAGCTTCAAATAAACCTGTGCATTTGACAGATGCCTAACAATATGAGCAGTCTGACAGTTAGCAAGGAGGATCAAGGGGGTCTATATCACTTAGTCAAACTGTCATTTTAGTGAACACCTATTTATCGAACCCTTTTGAGCGAAAGTATACTTCAAAAAACAACCGTTTCAGTGAACCGTCACTGAGGGAAAAACACTATTGTCAGCTACCAACCGGACAAAAAAACTACAAAATCTTAAACAAAGAGGGGCTTTGCCCCCTCACACCCCCAATGTGTGGGGCTGTGCCCCCATACCCCCATAACTATATATATATATATATATATATATATATATATATATATATATATATATATATATCTATATACACCAACTCTGAGATCACACGACAGTGTAGAAAAGGGCATACTCCTGATGATGGCCAACTAGTTTCTTTCCCCGCATGGAAGTTCGCTGAAATGATCATTTGTTGAAGTGAGCTTTTGCTCAAAATGATTTGATAAATACGTGCTCACTAAAATGATGATTTGACTAATTGAAGTAGACCCAGATCAAGACTATGAGTTAAAAAATATCCAATTACTGTAATTCTGGGTTTGAATTCTCTCAGGCTTACATTTCACTCTGAGCAAGTCACATAACCAGGAAGTACACTGGGACACTTCAGAAACTAGGCTAGGCTCTACAAAAATCGTTTGGATGGACTGTATGCAAATGAACAATCTATATATATCTTATATCCAAACAGTCACTGAAGGCAAGAGTATATCAAAATACAGAATCACTATCACAAACTACATAAAGTCAAAATGGTAGTCCACTTGGCTTTGCAAAGTCAAATAAGATATTACAGTACCTTAGATTTTAGACCCTTAGATTTTACAGTACACACAACCCCCTCCCCAAAGATACAGACTGTTTGTACAAACATAGCTCAAAGTTGCAGACTTCAATCAGGTCTAACTCCCAGCTCTAAAAACAGGTTCCTTCACAAGTACATTATACAGGTTAGCCTTGAATGAGCTGGTCTCACATTCAGCATGTATTCACCTGCCAGATGTGCTTTATTATTGGTCTGGAAGGGGAGCAAATCCAACACTCTGCTTTCAGTTGGTTGGGCTCAGTCAGTTGGCTTGATGTTTTGTGACTTGATAGATCTACTTTTGACTGAATGTATCTGTATATCTATCCACACACACACACACACACACACACACACACACACACACACACACACACACACACACACACACACACACACACACACATATCCCTGTCTCTCTCTCTCTCTCGCTTTCTGTCCAAATATATATCACAAAAACCTGACATTTTAACAGGGTGTGTACACTTTTACAATTTTTTATATCCACTGTGTATATATATATATATATATATATATATATATATATATATATATATATATATATATACAGATACATTTTTCAGATGGTCAAAGGTGGATCAGGTAGATATAGACATATATAGATATCCATACATAGACACACACACACACACACACACACACACACACATATATATATATATATATATATATATATATATATATATATATATATGGTTCCCATTCAGAAGCCTGAAACATCATAAGCCTGAAAATCAAAATCCTGAAACCAAAAGCCTGAAAATTCAGAATCCTGAAAACTCAAAATCCTGAAAGCCCAAAATCCTGAAAGACCAAAATCCTGAAACTCAAAATCCTGAAAACACAAATAATGCTAATATGTCACTATAAAGACACTAATATCTACCAACTGACCCTGACCTAACCCTAACCCTAAGGTCCATCACTATCGCACACTCACCTGACCCGCGCCCTAAACCTAACTCACTTAAACCGCCCCTAACCCCAATATTTGTCACTATTGCATACATGCCTAACCTGCGCCTAACCCTAACTCACTTAAACCGGGCCTAACCCTAAAATAAAACCATCCGCACACTTACCTGACCCCAACGCATGACCTAACACCACAGGGCTAACAATAGCAAAGCCACAATGACATCAGTATGTCTATTTTGTGTTTTCAGGATTTTGAGTTTCAGGATTTTGGTCTTTCAGGATTTTGGTCTTTCAGGATTTTGAGTTTTCAGGATTCTGAATTTTCAGGCTTTTGGTTTCAGGATTTTGATTTTCAGGCTTATGATGTTTCAGGCTTCTGAATGGGAACCATATATATATATATATATATATACACACACACACATATATATATATATATATATATATATATATACACACACACACATATATATATATATATATATATATATATATATATATATATATATATATATATATATATATAAACACAATCTGATACAGCATTCCTCTCCAAATATACCAACAATGTAATGCAAAAACAAGCACAAGACAATGCAGAAGACAAATGAATAAAGCTGAATAACAATGCTTTCTTGTAAGGTGTACAGATCCAAATGAATGTACACTAAAAAGGGTTACTAAGACACCAAAATGTGACTTTCAAACCAGATCTGCAAAACAGCTACAAATTATGTTTTTTTGCTTTATTAGACCCTGCTGTAAAATATTTTAAATTTGATTTCTTGCACATTATTTCAGAAGTTATCCGAATGCTACTTTTTGTAAGGATTACTTCTTTATATGTTTGGTTACAGCTGCTGTGGTGATGCATTTTCTGAAATATCTAGAGTGGTTGAAGCAATGTTATATCTGTTCACAATCACTATTTTCTGGACTGGGTGGGGCTGGGAAATAACATTACTGATGTTTGTAATAGTCCCAGACCCTACTGACTTCAAGCCTCCTCACTAATGGTTAACGTCCCAACGTTTAGGGCGACTCTGCTAGGCATGATAAATAAAATATTGGAGCATGAAACATAGTGAATTGTTCCAGTTTGTTCTGTCTAATCTATTATCATTTTCTGTCACACTTTGTCATAGTTGACTGACCACGAAGAGAACTGAGTTTATCTGCTGCAGTTTCTTCCTCTGTTATGAAATCCAAGTAATACTGCTTTTTCATACTATTTACTTATTTAGAACTTATACTGAAATAATGTATTCATTTTTCCACATTGTCATACAGTCTATCTAGCTATAAAAAAATCATTGCACGTTGAGTGAATTCTTAATGCCAAGCAAATGGCACCAGTTTGTAAGTATTATTTATACTCTAGATACCTGTCAATCTTACCGAAACAAAGATATCCACTCAGGATTCAAGATTTCATGTCACTGTGCTTATTATGGTTTTACTTGAATAAATATGACATAGTCACTGCTTGTTGGACAAAGTGCACAGAAGTCATAGGAAAAAGTTTAAAAAAGGGATATGGCTCTTTCATAATTTCACTATTTGACTACTGCTAAAGATAAGAATGCATGAATCATTCTGGGCAGTAGACTGATGTACTATTATTTGATAGCTATACTTCAAAACGTACAATACCCTGTACTAGGTCAGAAGCACTGTCTAAATTAAGGCTTTAAAGCTATCCAAGATCTGTCCATACTTCTCTGAGTATCCATAACTGGGAACCTGATTCTGGTTCAGCTGGTTGTTTTTGTTGAATATCACTTTCAGCAATCACTGACATGTTTAAAGGGACATATACTGTCATCATCAGACAAACTACACATGCTGGTGTTATAAATTCACAGTTCACCAAATTCTACCACCTCTGGAGCAAACATCCACTGTAAATTAAGCACACTAGCATGCTTGTTACTTTCAAGGTAACTTCCTCTCTTGGACCAGGAGGGCAGTTTTGAACATGACTTACTGCCAAGGCTATTATGGTCTGTAGAATGATTGCTGTTACTGACTGCACTTAGTTCTTAGCTATGAACCTTACTCCTCAGATCTATTCAATTTTGTTTCTCCTACACTTTAAAAATATCACCCAGGTCATGTTTCTGTTGTCTGAATTCAATCATTTAAATTCAGGTCAAAGTGGTTTATTTCCAGCTGAAGACTGTAGGCCTAAAATTATTTAAGAGTACACTTGTTTATTTATTAAATATGTTAGCTTACTAGAGATTCTGAAAGTTTTGACACTTATTTTACTGCACCAATGCATGTCTAGTAAAAATGTATAGCAGTGAGGTTGCGAGCAATTTTTTCAGTAATTTTTCAAGTAAAGAATCATATTAACACCCTTACAAAGGGAGTCCAATACATAGAAACCTTGTAAAATATATTGTGTTTTCAAGAAATATGTTTAAAAAATCTTACAGCCACCAGTTATACAGTTTTTTTTAAATATCACTACAGCTGAAGTCAATTTTATAAGGTTAACTAGCAGTTTTAAATATGATCAAAGTGATTTTTTGTTAGATGGATGTTTTCTGTCCTAGTTTATACTGGGCATGAGAAGTGTGTTAAACACAAGCTCGAATGTTTGAATCTGCCTACCTACATATCACTCTAGAATGTTAGATACTATTCCTCAGCTGAAAGCTCGTTTATAAATGACACATGTCAAATACATAGGCAGAAGACCAACACAAGCATAAACATCACTTCAAGAGAAATTGCAGCTGACTCAGCCTTAAAGCACTTAGAAGAGATCAATTACATGCCATCTGGAGGAAAAATCTATATAAATCATTGAATAAAATGCACAGGATGAATAAAAGCGAAATAGATGTACTTGGAAAGAAATGACTAAAATGGTTTAGAGATTAGCTTTGCAACAAACTTAAAATGTAGACTGTGCAGTCTATATTATGTGGTGATCTTGGAGCACATTAGCAATGCATGTGGCAGTTTATTTAACCAGTTCTTACGCCTCAAAACAAATGAAAACATGATAGAGTAAAATGCCATAAAAACACTTAGAGGCACTGCTACTCTTATGCCTTATGATATATTGATCATATATAGTATGGATGCTTATGCCTTATGATATATTGATCATATATAGTATGGATGCAGTTTATAAAGGCAGAAGATATCAAGTTTAATACAATTGTTTGGGCTAACAAAATTATTTACACCTGTATGGGGAAGACTTCTCGTTTAACAGACTATAAAAAGAGAGACCTGTGAGTGCTCTTGTCTTTTATCAAGCACATCATTTACCTAGATCCCAGTTTAGCATTTTTCCCATTAATTGTAGGTACTATTGCAGAATTTCATAAAATGCAGACCTATAGACATACATTAAACCAGTAGGTTTAGTGGTCAGGAGCTTAATGTCAAGCAGTGGAAGATATATTAGTGGAAAGACTACTGGTAGGAGTTTTTAAATAACTTCAGATGCAGTGACATTTGATGGTTCACTTATTTGTGAAACATTCTTCTAAGTAACTAAATTGATGCTGTTTGTATGCTTCATGATTTCCCAGTATAAGCTTTGCCTGTGTCCAGTAGTTCTGGTCATAGTTCATCCTTGCCTGTACAATGTAGGTCAGCAGCATGTTTAGTATGCAGCCCCATATCACAATAACATCACCATGGGACTGCCTGTTGTAAGGTTTACACGTTGCCGTTTGGAAAACTAGTAGGTGTTAAGGATTGGTCTGCTGCTGGCCTGCCTTCAATGGCTCTCACTATCTGAGGAATATTGGCCACTTGCTTAAAGTCTAGTATCCATGATTGTTAGATGCCCTTACCTATATTGTACAACACAAATTTTACAGTGTTTATGGTATGTAATTCCAGACACTGCATTATGTTACATACATTATGCTTGTTGGTGTGTGCCTGTTTGCTTTGTTTGGTGCACCACATAACTCTATTGTGGACAGTTTTATATGCCTTCCAAGACTGGGTTACAGATTAGCTTCTGAATGGCATAGTGCAACATGCTCACTTTTTTCAATGCTTTGGTCCTATGCATTGTGTTCCATCTATATAATCCTTTCCTAAGTCCTTATTGTGCTACAGGCATAACTGCTATGCTGCACAGACACATGATCCACAGACATGGGAACAAAATATGAAAATGCATACAGTGGTATATAGTTACAATGCACATTAAGAAACTAGTGCAATACACACACACTGTACAGCACATGGACAAAAGATCCATTAATGAAAACAAAGGTCGCAACATGTAGACAGCAAAGAATGCAACAGCAACACAGAATGCACATGAAATGCACATATTCTATACATAATGTGCATGCAAATGTGAGTAGTTATGCATGTAACAGGCACTGTGTTGTGTAGAACAGCATGTAGGCTTTGACAAATATTACATGAACTATAGCAGTTTCTATAATTTGATCCACAGCACAGCAGAGATGGAATTGACTCAGGCAAATTTATGTAAAGCATTAAGCAGACAGTATGCTAGTTAACACTACACATAAATGCATGCACTGTGTTGTTGTTGTTTGTCTTTCGGCTTTTCCCGGTAAGGGGTCGCCACAGTGGAACTCCAGTCTGCTAATGATTGGCAGTAGATTTTTACAAAACGCCAAGGTGCCAGCTCGACACCCAAACTTCAATGAAGGCATGCCCATTTACGCACGCATGTCTTTCAAAATGCTACCCAACCGCGGGGAGGACATGCAGACTCCACACAGAAGGCACTCCCAAGCCAAGCCGAGAATCGAACGGGAGAACCTCTTGCTGTGAGGTAACATCGCTACTGCCATACCACCTCGACATTAAAAACAAACAGGGAACAGAAGTCAAATACTTTAACTGTATAAATTTATCTATACTGATCTCTACACATGCACAAGTTTATTAATGTCATGCTCACAAACAGTAACAGCAACCAGTGCCGACTCTCTCTTCATGTACTTCTCATGTGAGAGCAGCACAAATGGATACAGAACAAGTAAGAATACTGGGTGATACCATTGTCCAAATATATGCACATATATGCAGTACCATATGACCATTGGTATATACAGGATGATACCAACAGTCGCATTATTCTGTTTAAACAACAACACTGTATTACTGGAACACATGCTTTGTGTCTGATATATAGCATAGACATGATGACTCAATCTGTACCAAAGTGTGTGAACCATGCAGGAACAAATGTATGTATAATATGCTCAAAACTAGCTACACAGCACTACAAGGAAATGTGATATTTGCATTTACAGACCAGTAGCAACACACTTGCTATTACAGCAATCCAAAGTGCTTACATTGAAATATACAGCATATGTGGCCATCTGATGTAGCACTCACATTGCCTAAATACACCTGAGCATACCCGTGCATATATTGTGTCATAGTACATTCAACAATGGGAGCAATATGGCATATTTAATGAATATGATACGTATACAACATGATTAACAGTGTCAGTGGTCCAACAGGTAGAATGCTCAGCACTGATGCTTGAAGATCAGGAGGTAGTGAGTTGTCTTACCACACAAAGTGCTTAGGTTCATTTTCCAATACTGACACTGCAGTGCAGCATGGAAGGTGCACTCCTGAGTGTTCTATCCTTTGAATGAAATGCTAAACTAAGATTCCATCTGCCTTACTTGTTAGTTCTGGTGGATAAGAAAGACCTGATAGTTATACAGACAGTAAAGTTCTTTATTGTTTCACCACGTTAACATTAAAAGTAACATTATTTGCAAATATGCATGTACACACACACACACACACACACACACACACACACACACACACACACACACACACACATACAGTATATAGTTATATTTTCACATCATCATAAAATTTCCCTTACTTTCGTCCCTCCCTCCTACCCTTTCTATTTTTTTCAACCATTCCCTCATGTTCTACTATTTATTATAAAATAATTCAGCACAGCTTTCATTCCATACAAAATCACGTATGTTACTAGACTACTGTCTATGTTATCCTTACTTCTCCTGCTACATTATGATAATTCGTGATTTCCATATTAATATTGTTTAAACATTCACAACCAAATACTACAGCACATTTTCTCCCAAAATTCTTTAATTTATTGTACTTCTGTAAAACATGAATAGTTGTGTGTTTATACTTAATTTCTGCCTTATCAAGCAATTTATTTTTGGTTAGCCTGATCAAAAAAAACAAATAAGTACAAAAAATCAACCCAAATACTTATATTTATCATATCAGTTTTCTAATCTTTGCACAAAACACATCCCTTCTCAGACTTTAAATAAAAAAGAAAGCTTTCCATATTTTATATCATTCTTTCCTCTTATTTTCAGTACTATCTAAACCTATGTTACACGTGTCCCTTCTTATTATATGCATATCATTCCATACTTCTATGTATTTCTTAATAATACAATTTATTAACTAGGTGGGCCACTGGACAGCAGTCCTTTTTCAGGGGTGAGCTGTGAGCAATATCTGGTTAAGTGACTTGCTCAAGGTCACTCTGTATGCAACAAGGGCCAAGGAAATTGAACCGGGTACCACAGGAACTCCAGCCCTTAACCTTAACTTATTTCACAAAAAAACAATTCCTTGGTCCCCCCTCCAAAATGTAATATGAATTTAATGATACTGAATGAACCATGGAACTAGTAGACAACCATATTATTCCATTTCTTAATTTTTATATGTAATTCACTTTTTGACAGGTTTTAATTATGATGCCAAAAGAGACCAAATATCTTTTGTTCTATCTGCTTCTGCACATAGTCCAATACCTCTCTCTGATGCACACATATGTATATGTATATCATTTCTATTATAAAAGTGTAACAGTGTTAATGAGATACATCTCCTTAAAACATACTTTGAATGCCCCTTAATTTCACAACCTTCATTATTATTTAATTCTTTCTTCCCAATACTGCTATACCTTCTATTGTTTTCCAGAATGAATACTTAATGTCTTTATGTATTAACATTTGTTTACTTGGAAAGTCCAACTTGGAACAGAGCCAATTTTCAGTGGAGGGCTAGGTAGAAACACTCCAGCTGCGTGTCTTTGGAATGTGGGAGGAAACCGGAGCACATGGAGGAAACCGACATGAACTCGGGCAGGACATTTAGAGTTCGCTCAGAAGGCACCCCAGCCGAGAATCAAACTGGAGAACCTCCTGCTGTAATGTGACAATGCAAACTGCTGCAGCACTGCACCATCCATTGATTACTGTTTCACTAAAATAAAATCTTCCTGTGTTTACCTTTTCACTTAATCCAAGCTCATTATGACATATTTTGCCTGCACACTTTGTACATTCAGGATCTTCTCTGAATCTTATCCACTTCTTCTGCAGGATGTATAGGAGAACAGGTTTATTATCACAATTAGCAAGTCCTATCCCTAATGTATAAGAATTCAAACCCCGGAAATTGCTGTCGATGTAGCTGCCAGATGTTATATAGTTATTCATTTATTTGAATATATTTACTGGGTAAATGCACTGGTCCTTTTCAGCCACAATCTAGGCATCAAGCAGCAGTTATGCAAATATCATGCATGCATAACTCAATTAACATTAATTTAAAATTGATGGCAAACAAAGTGCTATTACAATATTTTCTACATTATTGAGAAAACATTTCAATCAGTATATTGCTGTTCCAATACACTATTTATTGGTACAGTAAAGAATATTAACAATGATATAGTAATGCCAGTATAGTGAGTGATATTGCATGGATTAGTACAATTTGGAAAGATTCAATCTGATCGATTCAGTAATTTATAACATTTTCAAGGCATTATTTATAAAGACGTGTTGTGCCTAATAGCCTAGATGATTAACTATTGAGGAAGTATAAATGACCCACACCTTGCAATCATTGGGTGTGCTGCAATACCTCTGTCATGCACACCCCACACCCCTTACTGCACTTGTGGTAAAGGGATCTACATTTTTTATTCAGTTTGGATTTTACATTTGCTAGTTTAGATGTGTTTTGTAGTATAGTTTAATGTAAAATAGTTTTGATACTGATTTTAGCTAATTGGTTGCTGTCCATGGCTATAGCTTTTTAACTATGTAGAATTTTGGCATTACATTTTCAGAGTAGTCATTTGAAGGCCCTCTCTGTCAACTGTTTGTTATTGCACTGTACATGTTACGAATAGGTGTTCACACTACTCAGCACCTTGACTGAATTCTGCCAAGTGAATGGGTCCAAAGAGTTGACAAACATTATTGGCAGTATAGTGCTTCATAGGCATATTTACTGTTTTCTTGGTAATACAGCCTCAAAACTATTCACAACATGAATCATTCTGGTGTGATAATTCCAACAACTGAAAAAAACATTTGTACATTCAGTGGTGCTCCTCCCCATAATTTTTAAAATTGCTTTAGTCAATGATGTGTGTTACACCCTAAACAATTTCTCATGGGTGATCATTTTGGTGGCATTTCCCAGGAACTGGGAAACAGATATGTAAGCAGAAATGCTTCTCCTATTCCCCTCATTTTTGCTAAATTAGTTTTGCTGACGGTATGCTTGTTGCTTTGTTATTGGGTTACTGTTTTAATTTTTGTCTCTGTTTATTCCTATTTTAAATGCACTTGCATGTACTTAGTGTCTTACTTTTGTGCAGTTTATCTTCACATTTACCAGTGACTGGCAGAGTTTTTCTATTTCATCTATGTTTCTGTGTAATCTGACTCCTAGTTAAGAGTGCATGTTTTTTTTTATTGCTATGGGAAGGATGTTTATGCTTCATGTTATGTACCGCCACATCCTGTACCTTTCTACATTACTCCATTATCTGTTTTTGGGGATTATGTTTTTACTTTCTTCAGGAAGTTATTATTTACTTTTGAGGAGTCATTTACTTTTTTTATAAAGTAATTATAGTTAAGTTTGAGCTTTTAGTGCTTTTATTCCTGCAAAGTATGCTTTATTTCTATTACAGTCCACATCCCTGCTTTGTTCTATTTTTTTTATTTTTTATGCAGACATTGTAATGCATTTGAATTAGATTATGTATTTCCAATGGCTGCTGTTGCTTTTTTATTGATTTAATTTTTCAGAATGATTTGATTGCTATTTTACCCAATAAATGGCTTTTCAGTGTGGTGGCATTTTGATGGACTTTGAATTTTGAGAAGGACTATGGGTCTTCATCTGAATTTGGGTCTAGGTCTTTTTTCTATATATGGAATAGATTTGATGAACAGGTAGCTAGCAGTTAATTTTCATAACAGCAATGTTTATGTCATCCAGGGTGTAGAAATGTATGATAGTTAATTGCATGTGATATTTTTTAGTTATTTTTGTGGAGGCAAGTATTTTTCTGAAAACTGAGTAATCGTCCATTTCCAGATTTCAGGTAGAGGTTGATTTCCAATTTGTCAGAGCTAATATATAGACGATTTTTTTTACCAATAGCATGAGCATGCTGTGGGCTTTTTAACATCAGTAAAACAGCACCATCTCAAAAGTAGTAGTGGAAGATGTGGTAGAGAGTAAAAACTGAGGTAAAGTAGTAATTGCCCTGCAGTTTGAATGTAAATGATGAAATAAGAAGAAAGGCTGTAACAGTAATTGGGGGCAATTTGTCTTTTTCATGGTGGTGCAATGGTGCTCATACCTTTGGGTGCAGTAAATAAGTCTATGTGTTTTGATTATGTCAGTTTGCAGGGACTATGTGCCAGTGCTATAATTTAATGCTGTTACTGACAGGGTATAATCTAATATGGGGATGTTTGTCGCTAATGGTTTTCTAGATTTCAAAGTGAGGTAGTTGGAGATACTGTAACAGACTTTAAAATGGTTGGGTACTTTACCTATTAGGATGTGTGTGAAGTAAAATTTAGAGTTGGTTTCAATAGCAGAAATAGCTATTTAACTCTACATGATTTATTTTATGCATTTTTTTATATTTGTTAACTTGGATGGTCTGAATGAGCCAAACTCTATTTTCACTGGAAGCCTGGGGAGAAAAGCTCCAGTAAACAAAGTTAGTTTATTATGCAAGTTCAAAGTAATTAAAATGTAAGTAAATATCTAAATTAACAACATGTCTGAATTGCAAAAATAAGCACTGTACATAATAAAAAAGTAGTAAGAATAACATTTTGCATATGATTTTTACGCAACATTGAAAAAATAAATAAATAAAAGGACTGAGTTAAAAGTCAAAGAAAAGAGTGGTGCAGGTGAAAGGAGTGTGGAAGGAGAGCAATAAAGTATCGAACTGCAGAATAGACAGAGGATATAGGAAGGAAATGATTTGCTATGGATAAGTTCAAATTAAGAGTATAAGGTAAGATGAAGAGGTAGGCTAGAGATAATGGGACATGGTAGTTAGATGATGAAATGGACAGTGTGTGTGTGTGTGTGTGTGTGTGTGTGTGTGTGTGTGTGTGTGTGTGTGTGTGTGTGTGTGTGTGTGTGTGTGTGTGTGTGTGTGTGTGTGTGTGTGTGTGTGTGTGTATTCATACCACTCAACTTTACAGATTTTTGCAGAATGTCCAGAGTTATTCTCGTACTTTTGGTCTATTTCTCATAAGATTGTGGTTTTCTGGCAAATCATTGAGGGTTGAAGTCAGGAAATAATGACATACATTTGAGTTTCAGACTTCATACCCTTCAGAAAATTCATGCTAATGCAAAACCTGTTATTCTATCAACTTTCTAAGTTTGCAAGACCAATATTTAAAAAGTGTCCCTATTTTTGGGCCTTTGTCCCCCCATTATTTACAGCTTTGTCCAGATTTCTTGCTCCAAGAGGTTAAGAAGTATTGTGTGTGTTTGTGTGTGTGTGTGTGTGTGTGTGTGTGTGTGTGTGTGTGTGTGTGTGTGTGTGTGTGTGTGTGTGTGTATAAGATTTAATTGGTGATACACAAGACTATGTAGAACAATTGCACTCGTTATGGTGGTGAGATATGACTTCACTTTGTGAATAAATGTTTTGTGCCGTGGTTCAGTTCTAAGATTTACATGCAGGGAGTGACAATGTTTTGCTACATAAACAGAAGACAGATAAGAGAATTGTCATGGTGGTTATATGCTTTAGTTGTTTACAACAGATTTTGATGTTGACATGTTAAGTTTCTTGAACTGCTATACTTTCTTACCAGAACTGTAATACTGAAACATTTATCTGGTTTGTTAATGATGTCATGAATGGTCTTCAATTGTGTATAAGATGGTTTACCTTCATGTGTGCGTATTGCACAAGGCCGAACAGCAATTGTCTGAAAGGCCGTTTGCAAAGTTTGCAAACGCCGAACGGAAAAAGTTTCAAATGTGCAATGGGTGAATGCACAGTGACATTCGCACATTGCAAATTCGGCATTTTGGGGCTGATTGCACTATAGTGGGGATCGGAAAATGGTCCCTTTCCCAACTGTAGTGTGATCTCAGAGTTAGAATATTAAAGTGGGGGGTGCAGCCACCCACATGGGGGTGCAAGGGGCTTGCCCCCCTGCTTTACACTTCATTACATTTTTTTTCAATATTTTTATCAGCGAATCTGCTTTTTGATTTGCTAATTTTCGAACATGTAAAATTGTCGCTGTTATGACTTTCATGGTTACGATTCACTCATATGAGCAATCGCACCAGTGTGATTTGGTGCTGTAAAGGTAAACCGTATAAGATATTGCATGGTTAAGCTACAGCAAAGTAACCTTCTTTAGTGTTATTTGATGGTGTTTTTATAAAGTAAGTTGACAGCATATTTGCAGTTTTATTGTAGGTCTATTTGAGCTTTTTGAGTTAATTAACAGAGATAATTAACAAGCATTTCTCCCATGCATTCATGTATGAAGAGGGACAAAAGAACTGAAACTAAGGATTAGAAGTAATCTTGACAGTAGAGATGATAGATGTTCATTCATACTAGAAATGATTCTGAATGAACCCTTAAAACAGAGAGTGGAGAAAGTAAGGGTGCCTAACAGAATTCCCTAAGAACTATAAAAGACCTGCATATTGCAGGAAAACAGAAGGAAGCAGCAAATTACATATCAGATAGCTTATCCTCAGTGGCTGAACAGATATAATCCAAACTATAACAGTGAAGTTATAAGATAAATGTCAGGAACTTTAACAATAACTTTCTTACCCTCAAAAACATTCATGTTTGCAAAGTTACAGAAATTTGGTCTCAGAATAGGGAAAACACTTACTCCTTGCCTGTATACAGCATGTACCTTGGCTTCAGAGCCATGAGCAGCTGGAGAGCTGGGGGATTATATCCATATTTACTATGAATTGCATTGTTTCATAGCAAATAATACATGATAATAACCTCAGTGACAGCTGATGATTTAAAGCAGTGGAAGATTACAGGAACCAATGCTACCTTATTAGATATCCATATCTTATATCATAATTTTATCATATTATATATATCTGCTATATTTTATAACTGTATGTGTAAACCGCAATGCTCATGTAAATATGTTATGTATAGTATATTAGTAATTGTTTCTGGAACTTTTATCCCTGGGCCTCTGCTGAAAATGGATAGATCTGTCCAGGTTGACCTCCCCGGTAAACAAATGTAAAATAAATAAAATAAATAAATAAATCCAATGTGGGCCGCAGATGATTTTCCCTGATATGAGGGTGAGTAGAGACCAGTCTATAGTAAATGTGGAGGAAATAAGAGAATGAAGCTGGCGATCTAGAATCATGTGGTTGTAGATGCTCCGTGGTGCATATTAGAACAATTTTCCAAACTTGTGATCTAGCATGGTGAACAAGGAAATAAATTTAGTCCTATGTTTTTGTTTTAAATATGTTGTGTGCAATGCTTAAAGTTCAAAGATGATAAAATAGTGCTTTCCAATAAAATGATAAAACTAACATGAGACAAGTTATATGAATCATATATAGGAAATGTAATTGCTGAAGAAAGAGCAAGAGATAAAATGTAGACAGTTGTCAGGAGTATCAACAATGACAGAACAAAGAATACAGAGATACACCACTTGATTGTCATCAAATGAATGAATTAACAAATAAAAACATAAATAATGGTCACAGACATGTATTTCCGGTCAACACTGCCTGGCATGCAATGCATCCCATTACAATGCATCCTGCACATGCACATATGAACCCAACACCCCCCCACCCCACCCCCACACACACAAAACACTGCCTAAAAATTATACTTCAGGTATTGGACTATGATTAATTAAATACATACATAAATGATGGTCAGATCAGTGTATTTTACCTTTTATATTTTAGGCAAATAAAGTATGACATACTGCAATTCCCCCATAGACAAATGTACCCAACAATTACTTCCACTTTATTTATTATGTATGCATCAGATTTATTCAATCAACCAAAGGAACAAATATATAATGGCCACAGTAATGCATTTCAGATATTTATTGTTAGACACATACAGGACAATCCACTACAATCCCCATACTATAACACATACACACACCCACACACACTATCTCACACACACACACACACACACACACACACACACACACACACACACACACACACACACACACACACACACACACGCATACACACACACACACACTCACACAAACAAACACATGTCCACCAATTACATCTACTTTACCATCTTCATACACCTCTGATGCCTGATTGCAATAAATGAAATGAATAAATAAACAAATGAATAAGTAATACATTTGTTTTTATCAGATGCATAAAGTGCAACCCTGTGCTACCCTAACACACATGAAGATATGACAATAGTAATGAATGTCAGATTACTGCTGTCACCTGCAAACAATGTAGCTCTATGCAAATTGCACCACACACACTTCTATACATATTCAGATGTGCCCATCATTTACAATTACTTTATTGACTTTATACACCTCAGATATCTGATTGTGATTAAATTAATAAATAAATACATAATGGTTACAATATTGCATTTCAGTTTGTCAGACACATGAAGTGCATCCCACTGTAACCACCTCCCAAACACACATATACACACACACACACATGCACACACGCACACACGCACACACACACACACACACACACACACACACACACACACACACACACACACACACACACTCTCTCTCTCTCTCTCTCTCTCTCTCACACACATAGGCTGGAGCTATCTGACAGTAGCAGGCACCAGAACCAGACCACATAAGAGAGAATATTATTATTTGATTTTAAAAAGTATTTCATGAGTAAAAACATACTGTGGTCTATTAGCTTTAGTCTAGACAGCAACAGATCTTACTGCTACATGAAACTCAGGCTGACTCTGGCGACACTCACTTGATGCAGCCTGAGTCAGAGCAGAAGTGCTGCCTACTGCTTTATCCAGCAGTCCAAGGTCCAAATGAAGTACCATTTCAGTTAATCAAAATGGCAGGAGAACCAGTACTAAGGCATAACTATCTTGTTCTGACTTGGGGAGGACATACTTTTACAGGACTGTTTCGAAAACAGCCCAGCATGAGTTAAATAAACTGACTTTTTTTAAGAGAACTCAGAACCTGCATATGTACACTACTGCATGCAGAAAGTTCTGAATCATTCTAGAAAAAAACATAAATGCCCTACTTATCCTAAATGTCCAATACTAAATACTACAGTAAACAACTAATACATAGGGGTATTAAGGAAGCCATTACCATTTGCCACAATCTTATGGGAAATTTGCAAATAAACCCACATGGGAGAACTTTTCTATCAACAAACTGTACAAAAGAAAGAAGAAACTTATAGCAATTTGCATTAAATCCTCTTTTCCACATTAAAGGAGGAACCTAAAATTGGTAAACAATACCTGTATACTTGCCATTAGGCAAATTAAGGTGAGTTATGAACTCAGAGTCATAGATATACCATTAGGAAATGTAAGTCCAGCTACAAATTCAAAGTTGCAATCAATACTGAAAATATGCAAAATACCACCTTCATTTACATCAAGAAACTTAGAAATAATACCTCACTTTGTACAAAACTAAATTGTAATAGAAAAAGGCATTCCAATAACTTTAATCTAAAGCAGATATATTTGTGGGCAAACATACTTTGAAGTGCATACTCCTCATCCTCATCAGTATGTTCCCCATTCCATAAATTCCATACACCTTCCTTATCCTCACCAGTATTCTCCCCATTCCTTAAATTCCATACACTCTCCTTGTCCTCACCAGTATTCTCCCCATTCCCCAAATTCCATACACCTTCCTTATCCTCACCAGTATTCTCCCCATTCCCCACATTCCATACACCTTCCTTATCCTCACCAATATTCTCCCCATTCCCCAAATTCCATACACCTTCCTTATCCTTAGCAGTATTCTCCCCATTCCCCAAATTCCATACACCTTCCTTATCCTCACCAATATTCTCCCCATTCCCCAAATTCCATACACCTTCCTTATCCTCACCAATATTCTCCCCATTCCCCAAATTCCATACACCTTCCTTATCCTTAGCAGTATTCTCCCCATTCCTCACATTCCATACACCCTTTACCAATATGTACCAGGTACTGTCAGCTCTTTCCAAACCCTCCCCCCACATACCACTTACCTCAACCCCTCTTATTCAGTTTGACTCTTTCTTCTGACTGACTGAATCCTGGAAACATGGAGAATGGATATGGGGTGCCATTACATGAAAGTGGCCTAAAATTGATCCCAATAATTACAGACTTATTCATTTTACTGGCTTTATCTGCAAAGTTATGTAATGCGTAATTTCTGAAATAAAAACAATTCCACAGGCAATCTCTAAACCATGAAAACCAATCTGTGTTTATTAAAAACCGGCCTTGTTTATTTAACATGATTGACTCTTTCAGAGTCATTGCAACCCTCAGTGACTATATGACTGTCCATATTTCTTATCTTGACCTTGACTAGACCTTTGGTTCACAATAAATAACAAGGACGAATAAGAAACTGATAAATGTCTGTAAAGTAAAGACAATACATACTAAAAAGGACACTATTTTGTTATGTAACACACAGCTTGCAGGGAATGATAAGATTTTTCTGTCAGAAACCCATCAGTCTACAGAAAAAAGCCAGCAAGTTTTTAAAAGAGAAAGTAAAAAACAATAAGCAAGTTGCAGGTGAAAAGGAAGAAATCTAAATTGAACATGGAAGGATTGAAGAATGTTACTGTAAAAAAAAAAAAGAGGAGAAAGATAGATATTGAGAACACGGTTGAAGCTGTGCATATACAAAGCCAGTTGGATGAGAATTGTATGCTTGCAAATGTAATATGCATTGAAAGCAGTGGGATTAATAAGACTAATGGTGATAAAGATCATTTATTTGTAACATTTGATAGAGGAGATATTATTGAATTAGAAGCTGAAGATTCTTCAGATATGGTGAGAAAAGATATTCTTGTAATTGGAGATTCAGTTATTAGAGGAACTGATATTTACATTTGCAGAGAAGATAATGAACATCGAATCATGTTATGCTTGCCTGGATCAAAAATAGAAGATGTGAGACAAGCCTTGGAATGCCTTAATGTAAGGAGTATGGATCTGTTTTTCACGTCTGTACGGATGATCTCATCCATAAGGACTCTTTGACTGTTAGCAGGTAAAGTACAACCCTACTAGATAATAGAGCTTGTACTGGTGCTAGGGCATATTTTTCACAAATCGCATATAGAAAGGAGAGTCAGATCACCTTGAATGAAAAGATTCTTTGGTAAATACCTACTTGAAAAAAAATTCCCATTTTAAAAAATGGAAATGTGTAGAGCATCCAAGCTTTTTGGGCACACATGAGTTCAGACAGGATGGTGTGCATTTGTCAAGATCAGGGAAGAGAATTTTTGCAGCAGATATTTTGCAGTATTTGACAAACACAAGGCAGGATTTTTGCCAGGTCAAAAATTTTACATTTCACAGATAGCAACTTTTGATGTATCTCTGATGGTTGTTAATGCTAGGAGCATTAATAATAAAGTTGTTTTTATTGGAAACTCTGCTTCGCTCCCACAAGAATGATGTTGTTATTTTTTTTAAGACATGTTTAAAGAATAATGACTGGAAATTAGTTCTATCAGGGTATAAATGTTTTAACTGTAATAGACATTCTAACAAAAAATCAGGTGGAGGTGTTATGACAAGGATTTAAGATAATTATGAGACCTGTGATTATTATATATTCAGACATAACACCAATACTATAGATTGTGTAACTTTGACAATAAAGACAACTCTGAAACATGTAACAATCGTTGGAGTGTATTGACCACCAGTCAAGTGCCAATGTCGTAGAGGAATTCATACATTTCTTACATGAAACACAGGAAGGAAGAATAATAGTAGCTGGGGACTTAAATTTACCAGAAAAGGCTGGAATAACATTTGTTCAACAGAATTAGTAAGGACATTGTTCACAATGTATGTTCAGGAACAGCAATTGCTTCAGATTGTTAAAAAACTTATCAGGGAAAGGAACATACTAGACAATGTGTTCCTAAAGAAATTAGTGTTACTTTATGTCAAGTTTTACCACCGATGTGCAGTGATCATGGGCCCATAAAGGTTCATTTGTTGCTAGTTAATTCTGCCAAGCTGAAATCTGAACCAATGCATAGAAGATTAATTACAGGTTATATGGAAGCAAAACAATCACTGTGTAAAAGTAATCGGAGTGATGTGTTCAGTAGAAAAGCTGAAGAGGCAACGTGGAAAGTTTTGAAAGAGAAATTGCTTGAGTGCAAAAAAAAAAAAAATCAAAACGATGTTTAAAATCAGGATCTAAGCATCCAATGTCAGGGTGATATATTTCCCTAAGAACAAGATACTTGATTAAGGTGAGAGACAAAAAAATATATAAAAAATGGAAAAGAGGTCAAACTACAACTTTGAAAATTGAAATAAGCTGGATAAGCAAATTAAGCATAATGAGAGACAACATCAAGAAAATTTTGAAGAAAATTTATGTAAAGATATTGAGCATAATAGAACACAAGTTTATAGATACATAAGATGTGGAAGGAGTAAAGACATAAAAAATGATAAAATATGTAGAGATTCTAAAATTTATTCTCCAACACAACTGATTGTAGATATACTTGAAAAAATCTTATGCAAAATATTTTGGCTCCACAAAGGGTTGAAAAGTTGTTCTAATGATATCTAGGTAACCTCAGATACTGGAATCAAAACAGATTATATTGAAAAAAAACTATGCAGACTAGATCCAAACAAAGCAATGGGAGGACACAGAATAAGTAATAATTACCTGAGAACACTTCAGCAAGAACTTATAGTACCATTATATCTATTATTGATTAGGTTGTATAAATATGGGGTGATTCTTCAAGATTGGAGATATACACTGGGCCGAATTCATGAAGGCTTGCACGGAGTCTAAGAGTAGAGTAAGACTCCAGACAGCCAATATGTCTGCCGAGCGATCCAGGAACAGCCGGCAGGGTCGTGCATGAGAGCTCCTAAAACTACTCTTGCACTGACAGTGTTATGTTATGCAAATTACCTCATTTGCTGCTGAAAGCTATGCAAATGAGGTAAATTTATGATCCAGGAAACACTAACCTGTCCGAGTAACAGTAGTGTTATTTGCAAAAATGTACTCCATTGGTAATGGAGTATCGTTCTGCAAATAGCAAAACGGAGCTATGACAGCTCCAAATAAAGGATACATCCAGTTGAGGAAGCATGCCAATGGCCAAATATAAGGCCATTGGCATTTTTATCTGTTGCAAAATAATAAAAAATATTTTTTCCCCCGATCTCCGAAGTTTAAGCGTAGCGCAGGACCGCTCAAATGTGTGGCGCTCTAAAAACCAGAAAAAAATAAAAGCCCAAAATAGGCATTTTATTAAAAATATTCTTCTGCCATGCAGGTGAATGGCAGGCTGAAGACAACATGGCTACTGAGTAGTGGTTGCTAAGGGGGGGAAGCTCAGTCTGAGAGATGTAACCAAGCATTAGTAGGCAATCCTATGCAAATGAGGATAAGGATAGTGAATCCCAATTTTCCCTGCCATGTGAACCATGTCCCTAGAGTGTAAGAGTAGGATTAGGGGAGTAACAGAGTAGAAAATAGGTGACATCATGAGGGGGTATGTATCAAAGACGGTAAGCTTATTGGAGCAGAGTGGCATGTGTTTGCTGTAAGTCACTCAGGACTGGAAGAGGCATGTCTACAGTTGTCTTAACTGAAACCCAGAAACTGAAGGTGTATGCCATGGATATCACTAAAGTTTCTTGCAAAGATGGTGCGCGCGTGTGCATGACTGTAAATCCGTCTAAGCCTGTGTGCGCGTGTGTGCACCCGTGTAAGCATGTGTAAGGCTGTCTAAGCCTGTGTGCGTGCATGTGCACCTGCCTAAGCCTGTGTAAGCCTGTGTAAGCCTGTGTGCATGTGTGTGCACTTGTGTGCGCGTGTTTGCACTTGTTTACGTGTCACTGCCCCCTGTGGAAACAGAAAGGGAAAAGGAAGGAAAAGAAGTAGTAGGAAGTAAACCAAGGAGGACTAGCAGAGCTGCCAGGTGAAATCAATCAGAATCAGCCAATTACACAGGCAGTACACTAGCCCACCCCAGCCCAGCACTTAAAACTCTGCAAACAACATTCCCCCATGTTTTTCTCAGAAACACTGCAACACTGCAGTCTACAAAGAGAAGTGAAAACTTAAAATGCTTAACTGAGACAAAACAATGTTTGGGGCTGCCATTGCTATTAGAAGGTAACATGTGCAAGATGCTGAGGGTGGTGCCATTGCAAATGCTGCTGAGCAACCCACAGTGAGGAGACGGAGAAGAGTGTACAGACCCAAGGTAACCTACCAGGGGCTACATGAGCTGGAGATAGTAGAGCACTATAGAGTGGACAGAGACCTCCTGCAGCAAATTGTTGAGCTGTGCAGGCCACGCCTCACACACAGAACCAACAGAGGGGAACCCATCCCAGTGGAAACCAAGGTATGTGTTGGCCTAAGAATACTAGCAACAGGTACCTTCCAGAGACCAACTGGTGATATGATGGGGATTTCACAGGCATCAGCATCCAGGATACTGCACCAGTTCCTGAATGCCATGTCAGCACATGTCGGTGATCATGTATATTTCCTCAATTCCCATGAGGTATTCGCCAGCAGTATGCATCTCTTCCAGCAAATAGCGGAATACCCTGAGGTAGTGGGTGTAATTGACTGCATGCACATACACATCAAAGCACCAGCCGGTGAGCGGGGTAGGGCCTACATCAACCACAAGGGCTTCCACACCATCAACTGCCAGGTCGTGTGCGATGCCCAGGGCATAATACTGAATGTGTGTGCTGGCTGCCCTGGAAGCTACCACGATTCCCATATCTGGCATCTGACACAGCTGTACCAGATATTTGCCAATGGGGACATCCCTGATGGCCACCTAGTGGGGGATGCTGGATACGCACTGGAGCCGTGGCTGATGACACCCATCAGAAATGCAGACACACCTAAACAAGAACTCCATAATGAGGCACACGCACAAACACAAAATGTAATTGAGCATGTGTTTGGGATGCTCAAGTCATGGTTCTGGTGCCTGGACACATCTGGTGAAGCCTTGCAGTATTCACCAACTACATGTACCCAAATTGTCATGGTATGTGCCATGCTACACAATATGATCCTGTGAAAACAGCTGCAGCAGGAACAGCATGTGGCAGGGCCAAACAGCCCCCCACCATTGCCAAGGCCTGCACAGGCACAGCATGACTCGGAGGAGGAACAACCTGAGCCTGCTCCAGTAGGCAGAAGGAGGCGTGCCCAGTATGCCTTGGCCTTGGCAAAGAGGCAACGCATAGCACATACACTGGCTCAGTAGGAACTCTGGAAATTATACCTCTCTCTGACTCGCACATAAAATAAAAGGGATGCCTAACTTGACACTACCTGTTTCCAAACATGTATAGGGAGTGTAGTATGTGCATCCGACATAGGCAACCCTGCAGCACCACCTGAGGCATGATTGCCATGTTTTAAGCAATATAAAGCAGTGCTAAGCAGTTTTTACCAATATTTAGTATATGTAAACAAAATTGCCCGTGCTAACTAGTGCAATGTCAGGCAACGTTGAGCAATGTTGGGCAAGGGCGGGCAAAGTTGAGCAAAGTCAGGTAAACATGCTCATATTTGCTTTACTGTCCCTTAAGCAGTCTGGTCTGCCCAGCATGAAAATAAAAAGCAGTGGCAGGGCATGAACCCAGGATACTGTATACTATAGTCACAGTACTGAACCCCTAAGCCATGATAGTATTTCAGTGACACAGACACAGCAGGACAATTGTACACTAATGCAAACACAAAGAAATGCTGTAACATGGCCCTAAAGAGGCATATGGGTAACCTCCCCTACAGGCCTATGCAGACAGAGAACATCAGGCCAGATGGTGTGATGTGGGTTGTGTAGGCTATGAAGTCGTAATCTAATATACATGACATTGGACGCTAAGATGTGTAGTACAGTAGTATGCCTCAAGCCAGTACGATAGGCAACAGTACAGACTGAAATAGTGTACCGTACATAGCAGTGCAGGCATAGCAAATGTGTATAAGTGTCAGGTGAACCCCTCATCCTATGTACACCCACTGTAACAATCAGGTGTGCTCCTGGGTAGAAATGTACAAAGAATAGCTGTCCCCCCTGTATGTAGAAATGTTGATAAGTCTATGCAAAGTGTCTCATGGAAGCCCTGCAGGCACAGCATGATCCCTGTTGATCTATGACACAAAGGTGAGCCCTGCTGTAAAAATACAACTTGATTTTCCATACACATATAGTATAAATGTCTATACCTGGCGTGCTCACACACTCCAACAAATGTAGTGGATTTCATTCAGCATCCCACTGAAAGGTCATACTGGGCATGCTCACACATTTAAATAAACAAAGCAAATGTCAGGCAACAACATACTGAAAGGTCATACTGGGCATACTCACACACTTAAATAAACAAAGCAAATGTCAGGCAACAACATACTGAAAGGTCATACTGGGCATGCTCACACACAAATAAATGAAGCAAATGTCAGGCAACAAAATACTGCAAGGTCATATTGGGCATGCTCACACACGTAGGCTAAATATGGATGTGGTAATAAGGGATCTATGGACAAATGTGGATAGTCATCTCTACTTCCAGAAACACATTCACAAAGTTGTCAGAAAATCATGCTATGTGTTCACGCAAACTACCAAGGTCTGTGCATATAGGTCAAAGGAGGTTCCCACTACTCATCAGTCATCAGACCCATCAGAGAGTACCACAACACACTTGCGATAAATCTGACTAGGCACGTTCAGCAGCCAGAAAGACCACTGAAGTACCCTAACAAGAGGATTACTGGCCTCAAACAGTTGCCCCATGCAACAAGACTGAATGTAACCCAATCTGTACTCTGTTGCATACTGTCTACTCAGGAGATCTCTGCCCAACAGACAGGTCCATGTCATGGCTACACTCAGATCTGTTCTGAGTTACAGCTCAATGGCACTAAATATACAGACCCAACTGATATTGCCAACATCCTGGCAGATAGGATCAGTGTTAAATTTACCCCCCTCTCACCCATGAAAGAGCACATCTCTATAATGGAAGACTGCAAAGTTGCTGTCATCACGAATGCACAGGTAAAAAGCACTCTACAAAGCCAGTATCACAGCAGCCATGGTACCAGATAACTTCCCGGGCTGTGTTCTACACAAACCACAGAATGAACAGGCACCACACTGACGTACCATGTGCAGTCATAGCCTCATCTCATGCTTTGTGCCTGCTGAATGGTGCACAGTGACGTTTATCACACTACACAAGGGTGGAGGCACCACAGACCCCAGAAACTAGTGCCCCATTAGTCTGTTGAGCCCGGTCTTCAAGGCCTTGGAATGTATCATCATACAACTTATAAAAATTACATTGGTAATCCCCAAACCCAGGACCACAACCATGTTGGGTTTGTAAAATGCAGATCATGTCTCCTAAACCTGATAGATGACATTGAAGCAGTCACCAGAACCGTTGACAAGGGTAAGGTGGTTCACACAGCCTATGTAGATCATGCCATGGCTTACAACACCAGCCCACACTCTGGAAATATAGATAAACCCACTAAACTAGGTATAAATTGCTATGTCACAAGATGGGCTGCCAACAGGCTTACTGACAGAACACACACTGCGAAAGTAGCAGACTCCAAGTATGACTTTGGACCAATGATGAGTGCAATACCACAGGGACCAGTCCTGGGTCTTGTCCTGTTTAGTATCTAGTTCCCTGAAGTAAACTTTAACATGGAAGGTCTGTGGCTACTGAAGTTGCAAACTAGGAGCCATAATTGTAAACACTAAAGATGTGGACATCCTACAAAAGGGCCTCAATGAGACAGATGGCTGTTGTCAAAGCCATGGGCTCTAGCTCAATGCCAAAAGGTGCATTGTCATCCCCTTTGTTAAAAACTCTGTAGTCAAGAACTACAACATAGGCGGTAGTATACTTCACACTGAAAGTGTGACAAGAGACCTTGGGTCACAGGTGGACAGTGAACACAACTGTGATAATCACATCCCCACAGTAGTCAGGAAACCCTCCTATGTGGCACACCTCATCACAAAATGTGTCTCATGCAGAATAGAAGAGGACATTGTTCCCCTCTACTCATCACTCACTGGAACTATAATAGAGTACAACGTCACTTTTGCTATGTACCTCACAAGACAACTACAACAACTGGAAAGCTTGCAGCAATACCTCACAAAGAGCATTAGCGGCCTGAAATACATGCCATACACAGACCATCTCAAAATGCTCCATCCGTACTCCCTTGCATATCACCTACTCAGAGGTGTTCACTGCCTAACATACAAAGCTATGTCAAACACAGAACTGTTGGACATGCTCTACATAAAACACTCACAATCCCTCTGACCTTTGGACCCAAAACCACGAGTGAAATACAAAAGGAAGGGGTGTAGCCATTTACCTTATGGATACCCACACCTTCAGGTTAGTGGCATAGCATGAGGCCTTGGAGACCATGCAAGTGCAACTAACATTAGGCAAAGCTGCTCATCAGATTGTAGCCTGCTACAGATCACCTACCTTGTCTCAGGAACCTCACTCGGTATTCCTGAGAACAGTGGAAAATATAAAGGTCCTATCAAACACCATCATATGAGGAGATTACAACTACCCAAACATTGAATGGGAGAATTACTCGTGTACAACATCCTTTGTCCTGTGTTTCCTAGAGTTTAAAAACTCTAACACCCTGGAACAGCTGGTCACCACACCCACTTGAGGTGACAACATACTGGACATGATCATCACCAACATGGGGTACCAGTGTTCCACAACAGAGATAAACCCCTCGCTGGTAATATCAGATCATAAAGTAATCACACTGGACATCCACATCCCAACCCCACCCAGTCAATGAAACCACTGTGAAGACATTTTCAAAAGCAAACCGCACACTTCCCAAGACCAAAGTGGAAAGTTCCAAAGCCCTCTTGCTATAGGATAATGGCATACAATCTGCCAAATCATTTACAAGTGCATCCTATGAGCATCTACAGGGATGAATGGATCAAAACATCATAAATAAAACCAAGATGCACTCCTCCAAAAATAAGAAAACAATCTAGTGGTCGTTGCCCATAAATAAGCTAGTCAACAGAAGGAGGAAACTAACACATGATAGAGCCTACTTCACTAAAGGAAAGGCATCACTGATCATTATTAGGAAGAAACAATGATCACTCATAAAATAATCCAAGGACTGTTTCTAAAGACAAATTGCTAAGGAATGTAAGAATAACAACCACAAAGCCTTCGGTAGCTATACCAGACATGTAGGTGTCAACTTCCAAATATGCTGTCAGCAACTAACAAATGGCAAGAAATACACTGAACAAACTTTCATTGCCCACATCCTGGGGGACAAGTTCAGTGTAAACTTCCCCCCATCACCCCCAAAAGGGCCTGTGTCCATCACAGAAGGATGCAGAGCCCCAGACTTCATGGACATGCAGGTAAAGACAGCCCTCTCCAAAGCTAAGAACACAGCATCAATGGGACTGGATGGTGTCTCAGGCTACGTCTTACACTAGGCCCAAAAAGAACTACACCCTCACCTACATTCACTGTCCATACTCAATCGTACCACAGGCTATGTACCCAAAGAATGGCATACACTAACAGTCATCCAGCTCCACAAAGGGAGTGCCACAACAGAACCTGGAAACCATTGCCCTATATGTCTACTCAGCCTGGTCTACAAAGCTATTGAGCAAATTGTCATGGAACCCATAAACTGTGACATTGGGGACCACCAGACACTGGACTCTACACAACCTCACCTTGTTAAAGGCAGATCTTGCCTCCTAAACATAGTTGACTTATTTCAAACAGTTACCAAGGACATAGATGGAGGTGAAAGTTGTCCACACAGCCCACCTGGACCTCACTAAGGACTTTCTACACCATTTCCCACTCTGTCATCATGGACAAGCTTACCAGCTTGAACATTAACAGCTATGTCACAGGATGGGTGGCCAAGTGGCTCACAGATCAAACACACATGTTCAGAGTTGCAGGTGCCGTGTCCGACTCTAAGCCAATCACAAATGGCATCCCACAGGTCTTGGTCCTGGACCCCACCTGTTCAATAGATACTGTTCAGAAGTACAGGCAAGCATTAGCGGAGTATGGCTGAACAGGTTTGCAGATGACTGCTAACTGTGGTCCATAATCAACTCTATGGCTGACACACACATCCTCCAGCAGGGTCTTACAGAGACAGACACCTGGTGTCAAAACAATGTCCTCAAGCAGAATGCCAAAGAATGCATAGTCATCCCCTTTGGCTAAAACAAAGTGCAAACAAATTACCACATAGGTGGTACTCCAGTATGTACAGAGAAAGTCATTAAGGCCCTGGGGACACAGGCAGATAGTAAACTCTACTTTGATGATCACATGGCCAAAGTGTTTAGACATTCCTTCTATGTAACCCACCTTGTCTAGTCTGATGATGTCACCATCCTACAAATATACCTGGGGAAAGTAGAGCTCACAGTAATATGTGTAGCACGTCATGTAAATGCGTACACCTGTAGTATCATAAGTCAGTTAGGTAGAGGTTTGAATCCTGCACTTGACATGTGTGTGTCTGGTTGTGTGTGAACTCCTTGGAGAGGAGCAGCTTTTTTGGAGAGTAATGAAACACCCTAAAGGTGGTATACTAACCTTTGTCAAGTCTGATGATGTCACCATCCTACAAATATACCTGTGGAAAAGAGAGCTCACAGTAATGTGTATAGTGTGTCATGTAATTGCGTGCCCCTTTAGTATCATGAAGTAGTTAGGTAGTGGTTTGAATCCTGTACTTGACAAGTGTGTGTGTATCTGTTTGCGTGCGATCTCCTTGGAGAGGAGCAACCATTTTGGAGAGTAGTGAAACATCCTAAAGGTGGTATACTAACTTTTGTCAAGTCTGATGATGTCACCATCCTACAAATATACCTGTGGAAAGAATAGCTCACGGTAATGTGTGTAGCGCGTTGTGTAAATGTGTACTCCTGTACTATCATAAACCAGGTAGGTAGGGGTTTGAATCCTGCACTTGGCAAGTGTGTTTGCGTGTAATCTCCTTGGAGAGGAGCAGCCTTTTTGGAGAGTAATGAAACACCCTAAATGTGGTATACTAACCTTTGTCAAGTCTGATGATGTCACCATCCTACAAATATACCCGTGGAAAGAATAACTCACAATAATGTGTATAGCATGTTGTGAAAATGCATACTCCTGTAATATCATAAACCACTTAGGTAGGGGTTTGAATCCTTCACTTGGCAAGTATGTCTGCTTGTGTGTGATCTCCTTGGAGAGGAGCAACTGTTTTGGAGAGTACTCAAACACCTTAAAAGTGGTATACTAATCTTTGTCAAGTCTGATGATGTCATCATCCTACAAATATACCTGTGGAAAAGAAAGCTTACAGTAATGTGTATAGTGTGTTGTGTTAATGTTTGCCCCTCTAGTATCATGAAGTAGTTAGGTAGTGCTTTGAATTCTGCACTTGACAAGTGTGTGTGTGTCTGTGTGTGATCTCCTTGGAGAGGAGCAACCATTTTGGAGAGTACTCAAACACCTTATAAGTGGCATACTAATCTTTGTCAAGTCTGATGATGTCACCATCCTACATTTGTCCTGTTATAATACTGTGTGGGGGTTGTAAAGTGCTGCTGTAACATTATTTACTGCTAGAATGGCTGGTTCTGTTATCACAGTCATGTAATGCAATTCCACAACAACTGCTGGTAAAGTTCCACAGAACAAGTTTTGTGTTATGGCATTCCTATCTTTCCTTTACATTCACTCATTCTGATGCATGATATATAAATTTCAGCAACAGCTTGCTGTATATTTACTGTAGCTTAGTGGTACTTCATGCAATTTAGTGTGTACAAGGTCTGGGGTTTGAGACTGACAGTGGTGTTTAATTTTGCTGCTGAGCAGAACAAGGGCCCTCACATGCAGGGTGACTAAGGCACTTTTAAGCAGTTGTAAGCGGGTTTCCTTGGGTTTGTGAGACGCTTAACAATACTTAGTTAAGCGCACACAAGCGCACACCTGCTAACTACTGCTTAAAAGTGCTTACTCCCGCTAATGCTTAAAAGTGCTTACTCCCGCTAACCCCCGCGCTCATTTCTTTGAAAGAAAAGAAAATGGGGAGATAGGACAGTGGTGAAAAAGGGGCACAAAGAGGGAAAGACAGTAGGTAAAACAGCTAGGGATGTGCAGGACGGGTGTAGGGAAGGTCCACAGCTGCCCATTTCTTTAACAGCAACAGCTGTGCATATACTAGAAATTTGGAGGAAAATTTGAAACCTTCCACCGCTGAGAGTGGGGTGAGGACAACGAAGTATGTTGTACTGCCAATTAAATTTCAGTTTATGTGTCCAGCGGACATGTGTGCAAAATGGGCAGCTATGTATGGGGTGTAATTTTTTTGTGGTAGCAGATTGCCCATTTTTTTTTTCAGGTGAGAGTGGAATGTGGGGTAGGGGAAGTAGGTATATTTGGGGAGGTAGGTTGGGGAGGTAAACAGACAAGACAAACAAGAACTCACAGTAATGTATATAGCTCATTGTATAAATGCGTACTTTTGTAGTATCATAACCATTTAGGTAGGGATTTGAATCCTGCACTTGACAAGTGTGTTTGTGTGAGATCTCCTTGTTGGAGAGGAGCAACCCTTTTGGAGAGTAGTAAAACACCTTAAAAGTGGTATACTAATCTTTGTCAAGTCTGATGATGTCACCATCCTACAAATATACCTGTGAAAAAGAGAACTCACAGTAATGTGTATAGCATGTCATGTTAATGCATACTCCTCTAGTATCATGAAGTCGTTAGGTAGGGGTTTGAATCCTGCACTTGTTGAGTGAGTGTGACACTGTTGGTCAATGTATTGTGGGTTTTGCTTTTACTACTATGTGACATATCAGTATGACAACAGTATGTGCATTGCACATGTGAGGTAGCTGTGTGGCAAATACATATACATATATGTGACCTCAATTATTGCATGTGTGGGAACCCTGCTTTCTCCAAGAACACATCTGTCATCTTTGCCAGAGTGTGCTGTTGCTTTCCAGACCTTAGGTCACATCTGTATGCTTGTGACAAGACCAGCCACTGCAGTGATCCCTGGCCTAGGTCATCCGTGTCAGACACACTCATTACGGTTTCTATTGAATTGTGTGAGTGAGGGTTTATGGCCGAGGTATATGTCAGACCTGTTCAAATGAAGCAAAATCTGTCAATGATGGCTATTCATTATAGGTGTACAACAACCTTTGTAGATATGCATGCAGACCCCTTATTGCTTATGTGATCCACCGAGGGATTTCAAAATACCTTTGGAAATGTGATTATCAAAGGCGAGATGATGTAACACTGCATGATTACATCGGTACCTGTTCTTCATGTTGGTGGATACTACCTATGTGGTACTTTGGGGATACTATGTTCCGTAAAGGTGGATGACTATGCTTAGGTTGGCTTATAGCTTTACAGCATGGGTTTGACAACAGGTATCTGTCTGTATGATACCCTTGTGGAGGATGTGTGTGTCATCTGGAGAATGCATTACAGGCCACAGTATGCATTACCAGACATGGACGGACATATCCCTACTGTGATTGCTTGTACCTAAGAGAGCTATATGCCAAATAGGAGTGGTCTCAGTAATGGGTGCAGATGAATACCACTGGTTACTGGCATAGTATAGTACCTGAAGGATCCAAATATTACTGAGTGTCCTACATCTGTGTCAGTTGTCAAGACATCATCTAACAATTGGTCATGGTCAGGCTGTTGAAGTTATGTATACTACCAGAATGCAAAACAATGACAGATAGTAACAGTATCACCCACAGCACAGTGTCAAACCATGGCATACACACATGTGCAGTCAAGTTCCAAAATGTGTGTAGTACAATGCATACTGGCCAACAATAGAAACTATGGAGTGTTACTGTGTAATACAGGGCATATCACCCTGCACATGTGTCCACTATGCATGTACATGCAGACAGTGCACCATCACTATGTTCACAAATGTACACCTGCAAATCTGTGCTACACACATCCCACACATACTGTCCACTCTCTAACACATGCTGCCAATACTAAACACATCAGCCAAGTGGCACGTGGGCGGACAATACACTATTGGAACTAACCCTGGTGTAAACAATACTACATTGACAATCATAGCTTTAATGCATCATGCCTGCTCAGCTACACCTTCAAGCATATCATTACACTCTACTGCTGACAACATGCTGACATTGCTATACTGCTATAAAGTCACCCTGTGCATCAGCATCATGGTATCCTGTTCCTGCATCAATGTTACAGATGACAGGAGGTGGCACAGGTTTCATCATATGCACAGGGTGTGTTGTTGGTTTGCCAGAGGCCTACAGTGAGCCATACAATCAACATGTATGTGTGTTTGTGTGTGTGTGAGGGCCAAGAGTACAGCTATGGGCTAATGTTGATGTAATGTGTGCAGGTATGTGATAGCCCTAGGTGTCTGGTTTATGTGTGTGTGTGTGTCTGCATGCACACAGTTCCACCATGTGGCTGCCATATACGGGTATTTGTGGGACAGCCACAGGCTGTACCTGCCAGGCTTTACAGATCACTGTCTCTGGTCACGGATATGGTACCTGTGCCTGGCAGGGGTACTACTGACACTATCAGGTACTAAGCCAGACTGGGTACTATCCCCAGAGGTAGATGGATGTACACTGGACCCAGGTCCCTGCTGGGACTGTCCAGAGCAACGTGCACGTGGTCTTCTAGGATGTTCTATGGACAGCCCACCCCCAACATTGCTGGGGCTGGTACTGGCACTACGGGAGAGGCTGTGACTTGAGGGACATCTGTGGCGACTGACAGCTTCTGATGTTGCTGGCATGCATCCACATTGATGACTCAAGTGTCCCGCACTGTCCTGACACAGGGACATGACATTGCGGAGGACATCTAATGTCTCACCCCAACGTCTATCAGTGACCTCAGTGTAATTATGGATGGCACCTGCTAGGTCACAGATACTGTCAATTATGGTGGTGTTTTGTGCCCTCTGTGCCCTTAGTCCCTGTCTTGCGTACTGTTCCATATGTGCCTGTGCCTGTACCTCCATGACAGCCTGGAACATGCGTGAGGTTATAAGACCTGTGGCACATCTGCCAGTGGCATGATGAGCAGCAGTGCTCTGATGAGAACCCCTGGACATCTGCCTATGTGGTACCCTTCCAGACATCTGGGTATGGCTGCTGTGTTGGGATGCATGTGCCATAGATACCACACTGTCCTGGGCAATGCTGACTGTACGCTGTCCCTCAGCTAAGGGCATTGGTGATGGATGTATTGGCAATATGACTGTGTGCATGGATGGGGTGGACACTTGTGTACTGTCGATTGGTGGCCCAACGACAGACCCTGGCAAACATGCCTGTGCCTCAACACACCTGTCATCATTATCACTATTTTGCTTAGTGATATCAGTTTCCCTGCTGCAGTGAACCAGCCCAAACTCAGCACCTGTGAGAGGAAGACAGGAAACACACTTTACGACCTGTACATGATGTCGACACACATGAACACATGCACACATGGACACATGCACACATGCACACATGAACACATGAACACATGCACACATACACACATGTACACATGCACACATGCACACATGAACACATGAACACATGCACACATGAACACATGAACACATGCACACATGCACACATGCACACAAATACACACCTCACTAAAACAGACACACACACACACACACACACACACACACACACACACACACACACACACACACCACCAGCAATCCAGAACATACTGAATAGCGGGTGATGGTGGGGTACAGTATCACAAGCCAAACAGTTATATCAGATGTGTCAGTATGCAGGACGTGTGTTGCCCAACAGCATACAGTGCGAGTGTAGACAGCCCTTGCTAATAACAGTATACATGGCGTTGATGCATGTGTGTTGTTGTTCAGTGATTAGCCTCACCCTGGAACACAATGTGTACATGGACACAACATTGCTGTGCAAGTATTAAAAGCTCTGCAATGTCCTCTGCACCATCACTCACAGATATACATACCATGGCTGGATGTGTATCTGTGAGTCACATAGATATTCATTTCTGATTAGAGCATCTGTGTCTTTAGCAGATAAATGTGGACACAGGTTTAGCACATGCATGCTATGTATACACACAGGATGAGTGGTGCATATATACCTGATGGAATACCATTGCTCAACATAGCCATTGTACAGTGGTTATGGTAAGTGTAGGACCTATTGTGGACATGCCAGTGCCAGCCATGACATGGCATGCTACAACACAACTGCAACATTAAACATCACACATACACAATGTGTGTCATGTGACCTATACACTCAATAGCATTACAAGACATATGTGTGTCACTTTGTACAAATGGTGATTGCTTTGCATATTGTGTATAGGTGCATATGTTTGCACACACACAACATTGAGATGCATAGCAATTAATGCTATGTGTAGTACTGTGGTCACTGTAACTGGATGGGGTGTAGTACCATGAGCCATCATCATGCAGCATCATATGATCACTCAAGGTTACTAATGTGTGCCAGACCGGCACATAGCATGCTGTACCTGAACTGCAGTACCATGGCTACATTCACCATTTCACAGCCAGTTGTTACATTGGTTTGTAAGGTGCCCAATAGGGGGCATTGCCTAACATGAATGTGTTATGTGTTGAAAAGTGTCGCACAGCCATATGAGAGGCCTCTACCCCTCAGGTATATTATGTGTGCTGTGTGGATGACATTTGAGATACTGGAGTGTGACCTTACAGCGGGTGTCTGAATACGCCATGTGTAGCATGTTAACGTGTACTGCGTATGACACAGTTGTGTATGTTGTGTGCATGTGTATCGACTCTGCCTATCCAATGTCCACTACAGTGTTTCCACAATTGTGTGGGATGGTCTGTGTATTGCATGTGTTTGAGGCAGCTACTCACATTACTGAGATGTGCATAGTCTCACAGCAAACATGCACAGCATGCATTATGTGCAGGTGTGTTACGTGTACATGGCCTACACCTCACCTACGACATGCACATTTAATTAGCAATATTAAATGTAGAACACACTCACCAGCATGGGTCTGCTGCCTTGCTGTCACACCAGAGGGACCAATAAGGATATGAGACAGTTTGTCAGTGGCAACAACTGTGGCATTGCTACTGTGTGTTTGCAATCTTACAGTAGTACAACAGTTGACAGTCACAGGCCTACAGATTATATTCCTAATTATTAGTATTGCACAACACTAGGCACCACATCTTCTAACTACACAGTATACATCTCACATAAACATGATCTACCAATAGAGGTAACAGTAGTCTACAGCTATGCCATGTTACGTGCACGCTCCGTGTCAACTTGCTGGGTGACTCTGGCCTCCATGATGATACATGTTAGTTGTTGTTGTTATTGCTGGCCAGGAGCCACCTGTCTCAGGAGCAGCTCCTCCACTCTGGTGAGCGGGAGATGGATGGCTACCCCACAACCTGTGGCAAGCTGTTGTCTACGGATATCAGACGCATGCTGCCGGACATGTCTAATTAAATCACTGCAGTGATGGCGTACCTGCTCATATGTCCGGTTATGCATGTCTATGTCATTTACCCTATGGACAAGATTTTGCCACAGTGCAGTCCGCTCATGCTGGTCCTGGCTGGTTCTTGAGAACAGCAGGGCGTAGTGCTGAACCAAGCTGGTTGTAATCTGTTCCTCCTCTGCTGGACTATATGAGGGATTATGATGGTGGGCCATGACCCTGGAAGACAATGAAACAATATGTGTGAGCAAGTCATGTGGCACACTTAACATTCTAAAGTACAGATATCAATTAACTGCCATATATAGCAACCAATTGGCTGTCAGAGGATACACACTTTCAATACCACATATCAGTGCTCAACCCACAACTGCCTGACAGTGCCTGGCACACTCTATATATCAAACCATGTTTTGCACAGCAACAAAGATAAACCAGTATGTAAGACTATACAACAGTACATGACACACTGTATGTGACACAATGCACCACCTAGCCACAGGAGGTATATATCAAGCTAATGCATAAAGAAACATGTAATCCATTGCAATGATTGTAAAGTCCGTTACAGTATTACCAGTATACCATACTAGTCGTTGATGGCAAACCCTTGCCTAACATATGTGCATATTCATTAATATAGGTGGCATACTGCTGTACTAGACTATACATGTTGCTAGATATGCACTTATATCCTGTAACACACATATGACCGAGGCCATGGTACAGGCATACCCACACACACACCAGACATACATACCAGACACAAAGGTATGGCAACCCATATGACCTTTACCTGTGTACCATACAGTACTGTGTGTCAGTAGTTACAAAACCTTATGCCTGAGGTATGTAATCTGTGAGGACTACAGGGAACACACAAAACAGTGGTTCCAAGAAATGTGGTTATACACCATACTGTGCTGTTTAGGCATACAGCTTCAGGTAGTACTACAGTTCATACAGGAGTTGGATTCACCAGCAGTAACACTCAATAAGCATACATGTACTGCTGTAGCCTACAATGAGACACCCCAGTCGACACCGAGAGACTATGTCAGACCATATGGCATACTGCTTTTTCTACCTAGCAATAGCATACACATCTTTTGCTGGGATCACAGCTAGGACACATAATACCATGACAGAAACAGTTTCCCACTAAGCTATCACACATATACAGAACTCTGACACACTCACCATCACACTCAGTCAACCTCACATAGCAATTATTGCAACAAGTACATGTGGGTGTGTATCGGTTCATAGGTAGGTAATAGGCTATTGGCCCTAGGGCCTATAGATGCCGAGCCATACGCTACCCTGGCCTTTGACACACAGGTAATTTCATTTCACATGGCCCTGTCAAGCAGAGCCACAGAGGTGATTCCCGCAGTGTATTTCCTATCTCCCATACAATCATCATGATTATTTATGATGACTGCTAATTAGGAGCTTTGTTTTCTATTGATAGGTGGTTTGTTCCAGAGTATGGGATGTCTCTGAGATAGGAATCTATCCCTCCAGCATGTGCTGTTTATTGAGGTCACAAGGTTTAGGTCCCTAGAGCATGTAGCTCGTAGGGATTGTGATCTGTTTACGTGGAGCATGTCCAACAGCTCTGGGTTTGACATAGCTTTGTATGTTAGGCAGAGGTCACCTCTGGGTAGACGGTATGCAACACAGTCTAGCTGTGGTTTTGTGAGATGGTCTGCATAGGGCATCTGTTTGAGGCCAGATTACTCTTTGTGAGGTATGTCTGTGTCCTTTCCAGTTGCTGTAGATGTCTTGTGAGGTACATACCACATGAGGCATTGTACTCTATAATGGGTTTTATGTGTGTTGAGTAGAGGGGAACACTGACCAATATTTCCCTGGATGACACACCTTTTGTGATGACGTGTGCCATGTAGACAGATTACATGACTAGTGTGGCACTGTGATTATCAAAGGGGAGACTACTGTCCACCTGTGTCTCATGGTCTCTTATCACACCTTCGGTGTTAAGTAGACTACCACCTATGTGGTAGTTAATGGGTACAGAGTTTTTGCAAGAAGGGATGCCAATGCAGTATCAACACTGAGCTTGAGTCCATGGCTTTGTCACCAGGCATCTGTTGCAGTAAATATGACCCTGTCTCTCTCTCTCTCTCTCTCTCTATATATATATATATATATATATATATATATATATATATATATATGTACACACACATACATATAAACATCCATTAGTGTACATATAGATATACATATAAGAACATATACAGTCCACCTTTCATGGTGGGAATACCAATTATGTGAAGGTTGTGAGGTATACAGTTATGTCATAATATTGCACAGTGTTGTGCGGAATGCATTGAAGGTGTTCCCAGCCCATGTAGCTTTAGCAGGCCTCACTGGCTGCAACACTGCAAACCTGACTAATCATACCCACAGCGTTTAACCACCACATGTCATATACCAGCACTGTATGCTGTCTTGTTTGCCACACACTACAACCTACATAGAAATATGCACATAACAACCTTCGACAACATATATATGTCCACCTTTCACAAACAGTTACAGTATGTCCCTTGCTCTATGCACATGTACAGATGCTAATATAGCTGACACAGACAGATCTCTCCATATGTGTGTGCCATACACACACAAGGACCACACTGTTTAAGTCCGTGTACCTCATGGCTGACCTGTTGGGCCTTGCTGCAACATGAACAGGTGTCACATGTGAGCACACAGTAATATTAGAGGGTGTATACATAGCTGCAAATTCTAGATTAGCATACAAGCCTGGTACAGCTGTTGCCAATGCTAATCTACACGTTAATATGACTATCACACATTTGTTACTCTGTCACATCCATGTTTATATAACTGTATGCGCTACTCCCCCAGACAGACATTGTACACACTACTGTACAGAACACAGATAACATGGATCAGATGTTTGACATTCAATGCTGAACTACATATGTCACAGTCATATCCCAATGCACACAGCTACACACTGATTTCTCCATGGCAGTAGTTATGCAGGGCATCTGTGCATAGATACGTACTGTTGCCACATATGGATGATTCAAACTTTGTAGAGTACTCTTCAAAAACATCCACTACATGCCAGTAAATACATATCTGTTACATACATTTCCTTTGTATGTGTCTGTATTTGTCATTTCCATGTGTTTTGTAATTTTTTTTTTTTATATCTTATTTTTTTCAATATATTTTTTATTTTTCAATATATTTTTTATATCTTTTTTTTCAATATATTATTTTTTTCAATATATTTTCTTTTATATCTTTTGTTTCTTTTTCTGTTGCTGTTGTCTGTGTCTTTCTCTCTCTCTCTCTCTCTCTCTCTCCCCGTACCTGCAATGAAATGATTGCATGTGTGGACAGTGAGTACAGCCTGCTTTTATAGGTATCTGTACATGTGCATGTGATGGCCTCTGCACCATTTGTTGGCCACCATTTGGCAATTGCATTCAGCCTGCTGTGTGGTACTTGCAGTACTCACTGTCATAGCAACCCAATGCTATAAATTGCTAAGTCAGGTAGGCATAGCCCTTTCAGCTTTCCAAAGTGGGGACCATGCTTGTTTGCTGTGGACACTGTTGTGTAAGTCAAAAGTTATTGATATGTTTTCATTTGGCACATGAACGGTTTGTGAACTGCTATACTGTGGATATTAATGTACTCACTTCTGCACAGTTTGTGTTTTTTTTTTGTTGACATTAGCACAGGATGCTCATGAAAACTGGACAATTCCAGTACTGAGTATGCCTACCTACATCCTTGCTGGACCTTGAACACACAGGTATTTTGTACATTTGGGTGGGGATTGTCTTGCTATGATACTGTGTGGGGGTTGTAAAGTGCTGCTGTAACATTATTTACTGCTAGAATGGATGGTTCTGTTATCACAGTCATGTAATGCAATTCCACAACAACTGCTGGTAAAGTTCCACAGAACAAGTTTTGTGTTATGGCATTCCTATCTTTCCTTTACATTCACTCATTCTGATGCATGATATATATATTTCAGCAACAGCTTGCTGTGTATTTACTGTGGCTTAGTGGTACTTCATGCAATCTAGTGTGTTCAAGGCCAGGGGTTCGAGACTAGCAGTGGTGTTTTATTTTGCTGCAGAGCAGAACAAGGGCCCTCACATGCAGGGTGACTAAGGCACTTTTAAGCAGTTGTAAGCGGGTTTCCTTGGGTTTGTGAGATGCTTAACAATACTTAGTTAAGCGCACACAAGCGCACACCCGCTAACTACTGCTTAAAAGTGCTTACTCCCGCTAATGCTTAAAAGTGCTTACTCCCGCTAACCCCCGCGCTCATTTCTTTGAAAGAAAAGAAAATGGGGAGATAGGACAGTGGTGAAAAAGGGGCACAAAGAGGGAAAGACAGTAGGTAAAACAGCTAGGGATGTGAAGTACAGGTGTAGGGAAGGTCCACAGCTGCCCATTTCTTTAACACCAACAGCTGTGCATATACTAAAAATTTGGAGGAAAATTTGAAACCTTCCACCGCTGAGAGAGGGGTGAGGATAATGAAATATGTTGTACTGCCAATTCAATTTCAGTTTATGTGTCCAGCGGACATGTGTGCAAAATGGGCAGCTATGTATGGGGTGTAATTTTTTTTGTGGGAGCAGATTGCCCATTTTTTTTTCAGGTGAGAGTGGAATGTGGGGTAGGGGAAGTGGGTATATTTGGGGAGGTACATTGGGGAGGTAAACAGACAAGACAAACAAGACGCATACAGGGGCGGAATATGACACATGGGGTGGGTGAACACCATTGACTGGGAAGGAGGTTTGGAATTCGCAAGCCCATGAGCCCACAGATGGCAACAGTGGAACTCAGATCCCCACCCATGGGCAGTCACCACTGTACATTCACAGCCCAGAGGGTGGCTGTGCTGGGGGCTGCATAGGAGGGGCAGGCTCACCCGTGAGACGCGCCACTCTTGCCTCAAGCTGGCATAGAGGATCACGACTGAATGCTCGATCTCCCTACCCACCACAGCCTGGACCATTCGGAGGGTGATAGGTGGCCCTCCTCCAGCCACTCTTGCATGGGAGGGGGACGAGCCCCATCCCCTGCAGCGCTTCCACCTGAAGGTGGCACAGGGCCAACGGAGGAGGAGGTCCTGGGCTGGGCACCAGACCTGCTGGTGCCAGGTGCCATCGCCAGCTGAGGTGGGACAGGTGGGTCCACTGGGAGTGGCCTTCCCATACGTTCTATGTTTAGGAGGACTTAATGACAATATGGGTTAGTAATAGCCAACAGCATTCCAAATTAGTTGTAACAGCATGCAGTAGTATTCCCATTAACCCAACACACCAGAGTTCCAACAGTTGAACAGCAAGCATAACACATGCATATATAGAACAACAGTGGACATTCCAACAGCATGCAGGATTGATTGGTGGCAACAGGCCACCAAGATTGTGGTATGTGAACAGGGCACATGCATCAAAGTAAATGCAGATATTTATAAACCAATAGTAAATATGTCCCAACAAATGTTATGAAATTAGTCATACCCATTGAGGTGTGGAATTGCATTGTTTTTGCACATACAGTAGGGTGTAAAAAGATACCTCCCTTAACAACTTATATATACTTATAGTTTACACTACATTCCTATTGACTGCAATTATATATCCCCTACATGTATTATTACACTAGGCAATGTCCGTTAAATTGTGAAATGGGTTTTGCTAGTTCTTTATATACCTGACCTGTATCTGACATACAAACTGTCCAGGATGCAGATGTTACTGCTACGTATTTATATATTTCATTTATATTTATATATCTACATATCTGGATGTGTTCAGGTGACATCAGGTATATTTTAATAGCCCCCTAGATTTCTAGCAGCACATTGACATTTCTAGGGAACACAATAACAAGTTACTCATGCGCCAGATTAACCTGTACATGCCAGCCATGAACCAACAGTTGAGGACTGTATATATGCTTAACAGCTACTGGCACTCCCTTCATCCAATTTATATGGGCCTACCCATGTGTGGTTGACTGCGTTTAATACAACAGTACTATTTCTATAATGCAAGGGTACAACAACATATCAAAGAAAGTGACATGGACACACTCCAGGAATTATACCTTTATTAATTACATTACACACTTTTCTAGTGGCTCTCTCATTTATTTGATATATCAGTGCATGCAGAAGACTTTTATTCAAGACATATTATACCTTTATTAATGGGTTACAACACCTTTTCCCACTGTCTCACTTATTTTATATAACAGTACATGCAGAGAAGTTATTCAAGACTTATTATACCTTTATTAATGGGTTACAACGCTCTTTTTCAGGCTCTCTCACTTTTTTTATATAACAAAACATGCAGAATAATTACTAACCTGCCTGGTGGTGCAGCCTTAGCAGCCTGTCTGCATAGGCTTGCTGATTCACAGCACAGACACCTGCAGCTGTGAAGTAAATGAAGGGATATTGAGACATACCTATCCATAATACAGACAACAATAGCAGTTCTTACATACTTCATTCCATGGCTACATACTCAGTAGTGGGACATTTTCCATTTCATGGGCCTCCTGTATCCACTGGTCCAGTCGGTCCTCCTTGCATCTCTTCAGGTCTGAGTAGTTGTGTCTGACCTGCTCACCAGTCTGAGGGACACCAGTGGCACTGGTGAGATCATGTGCTAGACGGTTCCAGGCTTCCGCTTTGTACTCAGTGCCTTGAAACTGGCCCTGCAGGAGTCTTGCATCATGATGATGGACGAGGAGCCAAACCATTACTTTTGACTCCTCAGTGCCCCACCGTTGCGCTCGAAAACAAGAGCCCTCTCCAACACCAGCCATGCTGACTGCAGATGGGAGCTACAACCAGTTATGGCAATTATTCCCACCTATGGAGCTTAAATATGCCTCATTTTCCACACTTATTTGTGATTGGCCGGGTTTGAAAAAGCTCAGCTAAAAGCAAACCTGCTTAGCAATGGGTAAACTTCCATTGATATGTATGAGTGTGTTGGAAGTGCATCTATATGAAAAGCTGTCATGGCTTAGTGGTTTAGTACTGTGATTATGGTGCACAGTATCCTGGGTTCGAGGCCCGTCATTGCTTTATATTTTACTACTGGCCAGACCAGCTAGGTGGTGTGGCTATGTTTAGCCGACTTTGCTCAACTTTGCCCAACATTGCTCGACATTGCTCTACGGTGCCCAACGTTGCGCTAGTTAGCGCGGTGCGCAGCTCCATGCAAACATGCTTTGTTTGCACTAGTTGGCACAATGCGCAGCTCCGTGCAAAGCCATTACGCTAGTTAAAGCAGTGCTTAGCACAAAGCCATTGTGCTAGTTAAAGTAGTGCTAAGCTATGAGCAATTATACTTAACTGTGCTTAATACTAGTAAACTTTGCTTAGCAGTGCTTCACATTGCTTAAGATACGTTACTTATGCATTCATCAGTATGCATGACCATTTCACCTTCTTATATATATAAAATATCGTTCACTACTACATAGGCCATTTCAATGCATTTTACTAAAATTTAAAAGGTAAATGTTAGGAATTATTTTTATGCACAGATTTCCTACAGAAAATGGGAAGGGGACTGGTGGGACTCGAATCGGGAATGCCTCCTCTTTGTGCGAAGGCTCTACCACTACGTTATTGCTATTTGGCTTAATTTGCATATAAGTAATTTTTATCCTCTTCGATGTCTAAACTGCTAACTGTAGCTAAGCAATGGGCAAACCCACGCACACACTAGCAAATACGGGCAGCTATATTGGGAATAATAAAACAAAAAAGTTTTACATTTTATTATATTTGTACAGGGGTTTAGAATGTGGGAGAGTGCAGTGTTGGGGATATACACATTTGAGTGGATTCGCTCATGCCTGGTGACATTTGCAGTTTAGACACTTGCAGGGGCATGGATATTTGGACTGCTTGGCAGTCTGACACACCCCCTGCACTCGTGCACGCTCCGTGTTAGCCTTAGATTTGAGTCAGCGAGCCCTCATGAATATGCATGACGTGGTGACATCATACTCTTAGGCTGCAGTTTCTGTCCACGGAGGATTACTGAATCCCGGCCACTGTCTTTAAGGGAAAGGGGAGTAGGACAAACCCAGAGTCATATAGACCCTTAAGTCTACTTTCTGTTTTGGAAAAATAATGAAGAAGGTAATATTGGATAAGTTACCATCAGAACTGGAAAGGCTGGGACTTGAAATTATATATTAGCATGCATTATGCTGAAAATAGCTCTATTAGCACATGTAACATGATGTTCTATAACAATATAATAACAGCTATGAATGAAAGATTGTGTTGTGATGTAATTTATATAAATTTAACTTCAGCATTTGACAGGGTCATACACAAAACACTGATCAATAAATCACAATTAGGTATTGATTTACTCTTGATAAGTTGGATAGCTGCATGGCTTACAAATAGGATTACAGTCAGGGTGTCTCCCAGGGTTCTGTCCTAGGTCCTTATTTGTTTAGACTGTATCTTTCAGACCTATCTTTTTCATCTGAGGTGTTTTACAGTCTGTATGCAGATGACCTGAAATTGGGTAAATTGATTACATGTGTTACAGATAGGACATGTCTGCAAAATAACTTGACTAAATTTATCATTTGGGCACAGGAGAATAATTTGCTGATGTTGTTCTTCTTTTGGCTTTTCCCAGTTAGGGGTCACCACAGCAGAACTCCTGTCTGCTAATGATTGGCAGTAGATTTCTTTACGGGTGCCAGCTCAACGCCCAACCTTCAGCAAAGGCACTCCCATTCTACGCATGTTTTTCAAACGCCACTCGACCATGGGATGGACATGCAGACTCCACACAGCAGGCTCTCCAGCCAAGAATCGAACAGGAGAACCTCTTGCCATGAGGCAACAATGCTACCACTGCACCACTGCAGAATAATTTGCTGATAACAAAGCATAAGAGATTTTGGAAACATAAATTGAAAGGTAAATATTTAATACAGCACACAGTGATTGAAATTGTAGTTTCATTTAAGGACCTGGGTGTATGGGCAGATCCAGCTTTGAATTTTTCTAATCATATCAACCGATTGGTTAATGATATTTATAGAACTATGGGTTGTATAAAAACATTTATAAAGTCTAGAAAATCAGAAATGTTTGTTAGTTACATTAGACCCAAACTTGAGTGTGGAATAACAATATGGAAACCTTATAAGAAAAGAAGCATGAGTAAACTGGAAACAGCACAGCAGAAATACACCAAGGGCATCCATGGATGTAACATTTTAAGTTATTATGAAACACTAAAATATCTGAACTTGTGCAGTGTTTCTTATAGATAATTAAGATGAGATAATATTCAGGCATATAGGGCATTTAGAGACAGCTATCTCTGTGAATTCTTGCAGTTATGAAAAAGTAGTAAACAATTATCAGACAACAATTGTAGAAGATTCTATAGGAATGGAAAGTGCATTAATTGCTTCTATGAGAGAGCAGCTGATAAATGGAGTAGACTACCAAATTATATTAAAGCAAGTACTAGTATAGATATTTTTAAGAACAACCTGGACACATAATAGGAACAACTGTTTTGGTATATTGGCAGGCTAGAACGACATTAAGGCCCATGCTTGAAATATTTGTATGTATGTATGTATGTATGTGTATGTGTATTCCTCGTGCAGGTAGCACAGACAGTATCCATAACTAGTTCACTGGACAGCGAATTTGCTGATTGATAGAGCCCCCACTGTAAGGGCTGATAAATATCTACATTTTAGAGAAAAATCACTAGCATTGTACTGCAGTGCTCTATCTTGGTTCACCTATTCTTTAGCGTCAACTTTTCCTGAAGTCAGACCAGGTACTAAGCATCAGTAGCAAGGTTTGCTGATGATTTCAAAGTATATGCAATAATAAAATTCCATTCTTGGCACTTTTATTTTCCAGAAAGGTCTAGACCAGGCCAACATCTGGTTCACCATTCATGGTCTCCCCCTAAATGTCAAAAATGCACTTTTGATAAAATCATCATCTACTCCATGCATCACATTTCTGATATGCCATAAAAATAGATACAATCAGACACCTGGGTACTCGCATTGATAATAAACCCATTTTTGAGCATCATTTATAGCTTCATATGTTCATTGATAAGTACTAGGCAAGTGTCCTTGTGGGCCATTTTAAGCCTACCCAGTTTTCCTTTTTGTGTTCAAATTAACCTATTCTATTTGGTTAGAGACTGGCCTTACTCATTCTCTGCTCAATAATTACATATTACTACTAATGAGAATAATTGGAATAATACTATAGATCATTGGAGGGGACCCATGCATGGGACAAAGCATTTTGGGATAGTCTTTGTCCAAGAATGATACCACAATACAAAGACAAGATGATCAGCTTTAACAATTGGCTCGAGTACTGGTGTCATTCTAAGGGGATCCAATATCTGTCTGCTTGGGATGATATGTTGGACAAGCCACACTGCTTCACAAGGGATGGCTTAAACCTGTCACCACTGGGCTTCCGGATATTGGCTAAGGCTCTTGCCACCCCCATAATGCCTTTTTTAGGCAAGGCTCAAAAGACAAACCCACCTCCTTAGAAAACAAAAATGGAAAAAACTAAGGGTAATGCTGCTCAACGCCAGAAGTCTAAATCTCAAGATGCAGGCACTTGATGCACTCCTCAGCATGGAGAACATTGACGTCTGTGCAGTAACTGAAACCTGGTTCAAGGCTCCTGAGAGCACCCCAGCGCTACCAGGCTAATACTCGTATCATGCTTTTCGGCCCCAAAACCCGGGCCGAACCACAAAGGGAGGGGGAGTGTCCATATTCATAAAGGACACCCACACCTCCAGGTTAGTAGCAACACATGAAGCAACAGAGACCATACAGGTGCAACTAACCATAGGCAAAACTGCTATACAACTGGTAGCATGTTACAGACCACCCTCCCAATCTCAAGAACCCCACTCAGCCTTCCTGAAGACATTGGAGGATATGAATGTATCACAAAATACCATCATACTGGGAGACTTCAACTACCCAAACATAGATTGGGTACATTATTATAGCCCTAATACCCTAGCCCAAAGGTTCCTGGAATTCATAAATTCAAATGCACTGGAGCAACTAGTCACCTCTCCCACTAGGGGAGAAAATATACTAGACCTGAGCATCACAAACATGGGGACAAAATGCTCCACACCGGAAGTATACCCCTCACTAGTGAGATCTGACCACAAACTAATCACCCTGGATATACATATCCCACCTCCACCCCCAGCACAAAAGACCACAGTGAAAAACTTCTCAAAAGCAGACTTCAGTCTTCTTAAGAAGGAGATGGTATCCTTTAAGCCCACTGTGCCAGTGGTTACCAGATCCCGCAATGCCGAATCATTCACAAATGCTTTCTATGGACATATCCAGGAATGCATGGATCATGCAATCCAAAACAAATCCAAGTCCCTCTCCACCAAATGTAAGCGTCCTGTCTGGTGGACCTCAGCCATAAACAAATTGTATAACAAAAGAAGGAAACTACGTCAGAGCGAAATCCCATGAAGGGAAGACGTCTCTGATCAACATTAGTAGAAAACTACATTCTCTCATAAAAACATCCAAGGCAAACTTTGAGAGAAAAATAGCTAAGGACACTAAAGATAACCACAAAGCCTTCTTCAGCTATGTTAGAAACCTGGGCGGAAACCCTCAGATATGCTCTGAGTTGGTTCACAACAACAAAAAATACACTGAACCCACAGATATTGCTAACATTCTGGCTGACAAGTTCAGTGTAAACTTCTCACCTCCTTCACCCACAAAAGAAGAAATACTTATCCCAGCTGAATGTAATCTCCCTGTCATCTCAGATGTCCAAGTGAGAACCGCCCTAAACAAAGCAAAAAACACAGCATCAATGGGACCTGACGGTATCCCGGGGTGCGGATTACGAGAACTCCAAGAGGAGCTAAACCCACACATAAAAATGCTATTTAATCTTAGCCTTATTTTGGGTTATGTACCTGTACACTGGCGTACAGCAACAGTGGTCCCACTCCACAAGGGGGGTGCCTCTACAGACCCTGGAAACTACCACCCCATAAGCTTAACTAGCCTGGTCTTCAAAGCTATGGAAAGAATCATTATGGAACTCATAAACAGAGACATGGGGAACCTATAGACACTTGACCCCACCCAGTTCGGCTTTGTGAAGGGCAGATCCTGCCTTTTAAACCTGGTTGACTTTTTCGAAACAGTCACTAGAGCCATTGATGAGGGCAAAGCAGTCCATATAGCATACCTGGACTTGGCTAAGGCCTTCAACACAATACCCCACTCAGGCATCATAGATAGGCTTAACAGCTTAAAAGTAAACCCCTACATCACTAGATGGGTTGCAAACTGGCTAAAGGACAGAACCCATAAAGTTAAAATCGCTGGAGCAATGTCAGACTCAAAGACAGTCACAAGTGGTGTCCCACAGGGATCTGTCCTGGGACCCCTCTTGTTCGGCATTTATTTCTCAGATGTTAAAGCAAACATGGGAGGGCTGTGGCTGACAAAGTTTACAGATGACTGCAAACTAGGTGCCATAGTCAATAGACCAGCTGACACACACATCCTACAAAAAGGCCTCACTGAAATGGACAACTGGTGCCGTAGTCACAGCCTTAAACTAAATGCCAAAAAATGTATAGTCATCCCATTTGGAAAAAAACAAAGTACCCACAAATTATCACATAGACAGCAACCCACTGAGTATGGAAAAAGTAATCAGAGACCTAGGGACCCAAGTAGACAGCGACCTCTCATTTGACACCCACGTTGCCAAAGTGGTTAGAAAAACATTCTACCTTGCACACCTCATCATGAAGGGATTCACATCCAGATCCAAGGATGTCATTGTACCCTTATATTCCTCCCTCATCAGACCCATGATTGAGTACAATACCCCATTTGGTATGTACCTCACCCGGCACTTGCAACAGCTGGAGAGACCACAGAAGTACCTCACCAAAAGGATCAAGGGTCTCCAACATATGTCTTATTCCACCAGACTAAAGAAACTTCAGCTCTATTCAGTGGCATACTGCCTGCTCAGGGGTGATCTCTGCCTGACATACAAGGCCATGTCCAATCAGGATTTGATGGACATGCTCCACCTCAAAAAATCCAAATCCATCAGGATCACGAGAGCTAAAGACTTAAACCTCAGCACAAGTATGAATAGGACATGCTGGAGGGATAGATTCATAACCCAAAGGCTTCCTATGCTTTGGAACAGGATCCCAGTTCGTATTAGGCAGAGCCCCTCACTAACTCTCTTCAAGAGAAATCTTGATGAGTGGATGGGAGATCGAAAATTTACCCCAGGGGTCACATCTGGGTCACTGCTAGACAGGGGCACAGTAAACTAATTCTATTATATAAGTGGACCTTCATTGTGTCACTACTAGACAGATTCACAGTATTCTAGATTTATTCTGTACATTTTTGTACCATTTCACGGGGTGGCAAAAGCCACATCACTATGGCTAGGCTTACAAATGCCTCAGGGCAGATAGCCTAGTACTATACTATGAAACTATTAGTAGTACAGGGGGCAATCTTGGGGTAAATTTTCTGTTTCTCATCCATACATCCAAGTTGTGCTTGGATATTTCTTGGTCATAGTTGTAAAATCTTATAAATCTCCACAGAATATCTGTTTTGGCATTTTATCTGAATCCAAAGTTGTCTTGGTATCATTATATTCCTCCCACACTAGATCCATACAGTGATGTGTTTGGAATGTATTTTTTTCTAAATTCTATGCAGAGGATTAAGGCTATGAGCTGTTATCAATGTGCTTACTGCGGTCCAGAGTTTGATTCCCTCAACCCTCATTTGCCTAAATATGTGATATTGAGAAGACCTCTTAACCAGAATGTTTTCCCCAGCTGGGTCTGGGAAAGGTCTATGAGTATATCACAGGTATTAGGGCACAGGACTTAAAGCAACAGGAGTTTCAAGTAAGAAGGACATGTCAAACTAAACTATTAGATTTCATCAAAATGTCTGTTCTATTTCAGATAAAATTTGATGTTCATCACAAAAGAGAAAGAAAAACACAAGCCAAGTGTGACGAATGGGGAGAGATGGGTGAAGGCTGCCAGCCTAGTCAAATAGAAGTTGATATATAATTCTGGCATTTGTAAATAAATGTAAAATACAGGCATGTTTTCTTGAATGTAAAAGAATACTGTGAAATGTGGAACTGCAAAATATGTGACAACATTGCACTTTACTGGCCCAGTGAAGCATGTTGTGACCCTTTCATGTTAGAATTCGGCTCCAGTGTGTCTGGATGAACTTTTCATGCGCATTGTTTTAAGGCTAAAGTTTATGACCATAATGTACATGTGGAAGGTGCTTTATTACTCTGGTTTCTACTAGAGTGTATATGTGAAATGCCTTGTATTGTTGTAAGTTTCTGAGCAGGTGTTAGATTGCTAAATAATGCAGTTTGTTTGCCCGGGAAAACCTAAGTGTCAACATGATGTAATTTGTTTGGGAGGGACCCAGCAAACATGTTTGTTAGTAATGTTGAAATACTATTTCTCACAAGAGACTTTGAACATTTTGATCTTGGATATCTAACTCAGCACTCTGCCTAAGCTCACATGTAAATTTTAGTACTGTGATTTCTTGTATGAATAGTTAAAGCTAGTAAAGATTAATTAGATATTTTCTTTGAAATCAGACCTGTACTACTGTATTATTTTAAGTTTCTGTGTGATCTCTGAACTCTTAGATATATCTGTGGTGTAGTAGTTTTGTCTTGTGTTTTAATTATTTATTATTAAATAGTTTTAAAACCTTCTACCTGTGGCTGGTTTATGTAGAGATAAATTATGCTTTAGAGTACAGTATATATTTATAGAGTTATTGTAATAAGCCCTTCCAATAAGCCTTGAGACTGATTAGTCATACTACCATTGGATTATAATATTGCACAGTAATAATTGGACACCCTTTTAAGGGCCTTTTAGTAGCTGATAATTAACTGGGTGGTGGCAGGAATTACTACCGTATGGTCTGGGTAATAGGGGCACAGCTGGAGAACCTGTGCCAGCCTTTTCCCAGGAGTGTCTGTGAAGTTGTATAAATACTTATCTCAAAGTATGTGTGCATTGTGTCAGCTACTTGGGCAGGGACATGAAGCACTGGTTGGACAGAGAGGGTACTGGAGGTTTTAGCTTGCCCAGCTAAGCTGAGACCTGGACCCTATAGCTGTGCCAGTGGGGAGTCTTATTGGGGACCTGGTAAGCAAAGGAGCAACCAGCCCCAGACTGGCTGTGCTCTCTGTGTGCACTTAAGGGAAATTGTACTTTACTGTGTGTATTAGTTATCCTTTCCTCATCTATGAGACACCCTCTCTAGTGTTAGTGGTGAGGATTGAAGCTCCTTGATTGCTGGGCCAGGGCACTGTCATCACAAGTGGTGGCAGTGGTGGGATCTACTTCACACACTAATTGGCTTGTAGTGGTGTGGGCAGAGCAAATTCCTGTAGCTTATGTACAGTGATCTCTAAAAGTGTTTTTACTCTAAAACAGCCATGCTCAGAGTTCAGATCACAATTGTTTTATTTCTTTTGTTAGCTTAGTGTTAGTCAGGGTGAGCAGGCAGCATGTCAGCAGAGGAGTATGGAAAGCTAACAAGGAGTCAGCTGGCAGAGATGTGCCAGGCTAGGGGGCTGGTGCATGGAAACCTGACTAAGGCAGACCTGATGGCAGCCTTGGTTACAGCTGCATCAGAAAACAGCAGCCTGGAGGACAATCAGACTGACAGTGGAGATACAATATCCTTGGAGAATGGACAGCTCAACCTTTCTGCAGTGGACTTAAAAATCCAGCTGGAGCTAAAGAGACTTGAGTTGGAGGCCAGGCATATGGAACTAGAAGCATCCAAGAAAATGAGGAGTCTACAACTGAGGAAAATGAATGGCAGAGGAGGCATGAGAGGGAAATGCTGACTCTTCGCCAGAGTTATGGAGATAATGGGGAAGGGAGTAACCAGACCCCAGAAGCACAAAAGGTCACTAAATGTCTTCCACAATTTAAATGGGGGGATAATTTTGATAGCTTCATTCATATGTTTGAGTGGGTATGTAAACAGTATGAAGTTGACCAAGGGCTCTGGGTATGGTTCCTGAGCCCCTTACTCCATGGTAAAGCTGTAACTTCTTTAGTAAAAATGCATGACCCTGACTGTTTTGATTATACTGTTGTAAAAAGACATTTATTGGAATGTTTTAAGCTAACACCTGAAATGTATAGGAAAAAGTTTTGAGAGCATAGACGCAAGGCAGATGAAAATGTATGTACATATGTTGTTGAACTGAGCACTTATTTTCATAGCTGGGTGAGTGGATGTCAAGTCACCACTTTTGAAGGGCTGGCAGACCTTTTGGTAAGGGAACAAGCCCTTAGCACTTTCCCTGAGGACATGAGGATCTGGTTAGCTGATAAACAGTGTGTTACTTCGGAGGAGTTGGGGAAGAAGGGAGACCTATACCTAGCAAGCAGGGCAGCACTGCACAGGAAAGGGGCCCCCAGTACTGCTCATGGGTCTAAAGGAACCCATGGTGGGCAGTACAGACTGCCCCAACAAAATCTGCAAGTAGCAGGGGAAGCCAATAGTCCAGGTACAAATCCAGGACCTAGTGTGAAATGTTTTGAATGCAACCAGTGGGGCCATGTGGCATACAGGTGTCCATGGAGGCAAGGTGGGGAACCAATGATAAGGGAGCCAGTAAGTTGTAAAGACAAAATGCCAATAGTAGGTTGTCTTGAGACAAAAAAGGGGTATGGAACTACCATCCTGCAGATGTCCTTAGAGGGAAGGATTTGGATGAGGCAGTGCCATGTACTTATGCAGTTAAAAGCAGTCAGGCTAGGAGACAAGCATGCGAGCCTGGTAGCCTGGGGGAGACCCAGACAGACTGCATACTTGCAGCCAGGACTGGTGAGGTGGTTACTTCAGTAACAGAGCTACTTGGTAGCAGTGAGACTGAATGTGAGCCACAGCTGCTTGTGGGTACTGATTCTCCCTTGGACAGAGTGACTGCAAAGGCAGAGGTAAGTAGTAGTACCCAGGTTGACAGTGAGACACCACTGTCAACGGATGCCAGACTTCCTGTGGAAGGGGAGCTGGGAAGGGTTTCAAGGAGAGACTTGAGACAGGCTCAGCTCTCAGACCCTACATTGCAAGGCCTGAGGCAGGTAGCTAGGGAGGCACCTGATTCTCAATGGAAGGGGGAATCTGTATACTGGAACAAACGGTTACTGTACAGAGAGTGGACCTCTGAGGGAGGGCTAGAAGTGTCAGACAGTAAGTAGATATCCCCTTTGCAGGTCATATGAGTATAAAATGTACAAAGAGACGTATTATGCAAAACTTCTATTAGCCTGGGATTTCCAGAGATGTAACAGGGTACTGCAGGATCTGTGAGCAGTGCCAAAAGGTAGGCAAGGCAGGAGACAAGGTGAGAGCTCCTTTGATGCCTTTGCCTGTGATTGAGGAGCCATTTCAGAGGGCAGCTATGGATATTTTGGGTCCTCTGAGTACCCAAGTTCCACAGGAAAAAAGTATATCCTAGTAATTGTACATTATGCTACACAATACCCTGAGGCAGAGGCTTTGTCCTCCATTGAGGCAGAGAAGGTGGTAAATGCTTTGCTAGAGATTTTCAGCAGGGTAGGTTTCCCAAAGGAAATACTGTCTGACAGAGGTGCCAATTTTATGTCAAACCTGCTGCCTTGTCTGTGGAAGTCCTGTGAGGTGAAGCACATGAAGACCACCCCTACCATCCCCAGACTAATGGTCTTGTTGAGATGTTAAACTCTACAATCAAGTCCATGCTACAGGCATTTGCAGATCAGTTTAAGAGGGAGTGGGACAAATATTTGCCCCATCTGTTGTTTGCTTACAGAGAGGTTTCCCCGGAATCCACAGGATGTTCACCCTTTGAGTTGCTGTATGGGCATAGGGTGAGGGGACCACTAGATTTAATTTGAGATGAGTGGGAAGGTGAGTGTGAGTCTCACATGGTGTCTGTTGTGGCATATGTCCTGAACCTCAGGACAAGGCTCAGGAAACTCATGGTCCTGGCCCAGGAGAACCTGGCAGAAGGCCAACAACAGAAAAAGGTGTGGTATGACAGGAATGCTTGAGTTAGAGAGTATGCTGTAGGGCAGCAGGTGATGGTTCTCATTCCTGTCAGACACTACAAGTTGCAAGCAGCTAGGAAGGGACCCTACAAGGTGGTAAGAATGGTATATGATGTTAACTACATGGTGGAACTGTTAGGTTGAAGGCAGTGGCACAAATTGTACCATGTTAACATGATGAAACCTTACCATGATAGGGAGCTGCTTGTGCTGAGCATTTGCAATGGATTGCAGGAGGAGTCTGAGAGAGATCTCGTGACTGATCTCCTCAGTGAGGCTCGGGCTGACATCTCGGTGGAAGAGGTAGCAATATCCCAGCAGCTATCTCCTACCCAGGTTCGAGAAACCCAAGCAGTGTTGCAGGAATTTGGGGGCGTGTTCACTAGGAAACCAGGATGCATCCACCTGGTGCAGAACCAGGTGGATACAGGACCCCAAAGGCCTATCAGGCAGGCCACTTATAGGGTGCCTGATAGAGTTAAACAGACTCTGAGGGAAGAGGTACAGGAGATGTTGGAACTAGGGGGTGAATCAGGAGTCCAACAGTCCCTGGGCCTCCCCAGTTGTACTGGTGCTAAAGAAGAATGGCAGCACCAGGTTCTGTGTGGATTACAGGAAATTAAATAGTCACACAGAAGCAGATGCTTACCCCATGCCTAGGACAGATGAGGCCCTAGATTAGCTGGGTGGGGCTAAGTATCTTACAACCATTGATCTTACAAAGGGTTACTGGCAGGTGCCCTTGATTCCCAGTGTAAGAGAGAATTCAGTCTTTGTGACTCCGTTTGGCTTGTATGAGTTCACAAAGATGCCCTTTGGGATGAAGAATGGCCCAGTGACTTTCCAGAGGCTGGTAGATCATATCTTAGCAGGAGCAAGAGGGTTTGCCCTTGCTTACCTATATGATATTGCCATCTACAGCCATTCCTGGTAAGAGCACCTTCAGCATGTCAGGGAGCTTCTGGGCAGACTACAGAGGGCAGGGTTGACCATTAAGCTGAGCAAATGACAGGTGGGTATGGTAGACGTCTCCTACTTAGGACATAGAGTGGGGAGTGGTAAGATAAGGCCGGACCCTGCCGAAGTAGAAGCTATTCAGGCATGGCCTGCACCTGTTACCAAAAATCAAGTGAGGGCATTCTTAGGGACAGCAGAGTACTACAGAGAGTTTGTTCCCAATTATAGTACCATAGCTGCTCCCCTCATAGACTTTACAAGGAAGAACAGGGCAGACAAGTTAGTGTGGACCCCAGCATGTGAGCAGGCATTTTAGAAGCTAAAGGAAGTTTTGGGAGGACCCCCTGTGTTAGCCAGTCCAGACTAGAGCAAATAATGTGTTGTGCAGGTGGATGCTTCAAACTATGCGGTGGGGGCTGTACTTAGCCAGATTTCTTCAGAGGGAGAAGAGCACCCAGTGGTTTATCCCAGTTGTAGGGTCCAACCCAGGGAGGAATGCTATGCAGCAGTAGAAAAGGAATGTCTAGCCATAGTGTGGGCACTACAAAAACTTCAGCCTTATCTGTATGGAAGAAAATTCACTGTGATGACAGATCACAACCCTCTAACATGGTTAAACAGAGCCAGTCAGCAAAATGCCAAGTTGCTAAGATGGAGCCTGAGGTTGCAAGCATATGGTATGTCAGTGCAGCACTGCAGTGGGATTAGCAATGCCAATGCAGATGGGGTCTCAAGACAGGGAATGGGGTGAGGTACACCCAGATAGACCTGACACTATCAAGCAATGTTTCTCAAGGGGCACTTGAAAAACTTGCTTGAGTTCCCCAGTGGGGTGGAGATGTGATGATTGGGGAGAGATGGGCGAAGGCTACCAGCCTAGTCAAATAGAATTTGATATATAATTCTGGTATTTGTAAATAAATGTAAAATACAGACATGTTTTTTTGAATGTAAAAGAATACTGTGAAATGTGGAACTGCAAAATATGTGACAACATTGCACTCTACTGGCCCAGTGAAGCATATTGTGACCCTTTCATGTTAGAATTGGGCTCCAGTGCATCTGGATGAAGGCTTCATGCCCATTGTTTTAAAGCTAAAGTTTATGACCAGAATTTACATGTGGAAGGTGCTTTATTACTCTGGTTTCTGCTAGAGTGTATATGTGAAATGCCTTGCATTGTTGTAAGTTTCTGAGCAGGTGTTAGATTGCTAAATAATGCAGTTTGTTTGCCTGGGAAAACCTAAGTGCCAACATGATGTAATTTGGGAGGGACCCAACAAACATGTTTGTTACTAATGTTTAAATACTATTTCTCACAAGAGACTTTGAGCATTTTGATCTTGGATATCTGACTCAGCACTCTGCCTAAGCTCACATGTAAGTTTTAGTACTGTGACTTCTTGTAGGAAAAGTTAAAGCTAGTAAAGATTAATTAGGTATTTTTCTTTGAAATCAGACCTGTACTACTGTATTATTTTAAGTTTCTGTGTGATCTCTGAACTCTTAGATATCTCTGTGGTGTAGTAGTTTGTCTTGTGTTTTAATTATTTATTATTAAATATCTTTAAAACCTTCTACCTGTGGCTGGTTTATGTAGAGATAAATTATGCTTTAAAGTATATTATATATTTATAGAGTTATTGCAATAAGCCCATCCAATAAGCCTTGAGACTGATTAGTCATACTACCATTGGATTATAATACTGCACAGTAATAATTGGACACCCTTTTAAAGGCCTTTTAGTAGCTGATAATTAACTGGATGGTGGCAGGAATTACTACCATATGTTCTGGGTAATAGGGGCACAGCTGGAGAACCTGTGCCAGCCTTTTCCCAGGAGTGTCTGTGAAGTTGTATAAATACTTATCTCAAAGTGTGTGTGTGTTGTGTCAGCTACTTGGGCAGGGACACAAAGCACTGGTTGGACAGAGAGGGTACTGGAGGTTTTAGCTTGCCCAGCTAGGCTGAGACCTGGACCCTATAGCTGTGCCAGTGTGGAGTCTTACTGGGGACCTGGTGAGCAAAGGAGCAACCAGCCCCAGACTGACTGTGATCTCTGTGTGCACTTAAGGGAAACTGTACTTTACTGTGTATATTAGTTATCCTTTCCTCATCTATGAGACACACTCTCTGGTGTTAGTGGTGAGGACTGAGGGTCCTTGATTGCTGGGTCAGGGCATGGTCATCACACCAAGTATCACTCAAGCTTTGAAATATCATCATTTCCTTATTAACAATAACATGACACCTTGGTAGATTGTCTTCCAAACTTTCAAGACATGTAAACATTAAAATGCTCATAGTTTTATTACAACCCTTACATACTTTAGCTATGAAAACTCTCCAGAGGAATAGATGTTGGAAAAATGAAAATGATAAGAATTCTGGCACTTTTCTACAAAACATGTTAATATACGGGTTTGTCAGCTTTTGTACCTGGAAAATTGCTGCAGAACATCAGGAGACAAATGTTAGGAAATGATAAAGCTGAAAGTATTAAAGTGTATAAGTCAAGTCATCCTCAGTTTCTTACAGTGGCAATGCTTATACACCAGGGGAAAGACTTTACCTTCTGTAGATGAGACATATTTGATAAATAAACTGGAAAAGATATAAGTGAAAGGTGCAACATTGCTGGAGAAATTGATAAATGCATGACAGCTTAATTTAACAAAATGACCCAAGTTCTACTTTGACTACAAAGCGGAGCCTCACTCAAGAAATCAGATTAAGGGCTTTTATTCTTTGATTCATAAAATAAGAACTTCATCAGAATCAAATAGCAAAAAGAATTATCAGCTTAAAAAGAGAACTTAACATCACATGACCATTAAAACCAACCAATGAAATGCTTTATATCAGATTTTGAACCAATTTGCTCCTATTCGTTTGAAACCAGTAAATCCCTAACTTGAATGCCATATAATACAAAACACCAGGAAGAATGAATTTCTAAATTGAAGATTTTTGTGCCAGTAAAAAGCATTTAATATTAATAGTGTCATTTAAACCTGAGTCTTGGTCTGCTTTACATCTAATCTGCCAAGCAGACTCTCAGCATTCTAATCGCACTTTGTAGTCCATTGAAAAAATCACAAATGCTGACAGCATCAATCACAAAAAAAGTAAATTTTCTAAAAGATGGACAAATCAAGAACCTGGAGTTATGCAAGTCTCCTGACAAAATAAATAACTCACATAGAAATATGACAAAAATGGTGTGTGGTCTAAATAGAAAATTTATGAAGAAACGCTAAAGGACTATCCATGCTCACATTTGAAAAAAGGGAATGAGGCCATGTCTGAATACTAACAACTTGCATGAAAAAAAGGAGCTCATATCAGAGAAATATAATTGACTTTGAGGAATTAGCAATGGCTTAAAGTCTAACCACTATTAGAAGAAGAGGTATTTGACATTAAGGGGCCATGTGTGGAAAAATGAAGGTGCACAACTCAGGAGTGACATTAAAAACTATATTTACACAAATATAGCTGTGATTATAAGGCATAGTATTTCAGAGAAGACTGTGGAATCATACACTGGTATAAAATTCATAGATGAATGAATTACATGACATAATATAGGAGGAAGTAGGATATTGGTTAACAAGACATTGTAACTTACATGTGATGCAGAAAAGTAAACAGACTGAGTGGTCCTTATTTTCCAATTGTTCTCAAGTTTGCTTTATGAGTTACAATTTCATGGGGCTATACTAACTATGTGGGCTGGAAAAAAACTTTTATTTATTGCTGTTTATTTGTTATATTATATGCTTTATCGATGTGTATCATACCCGTCCCTCTTTGTTTAATGATGTGTTTCACTACACATCTTATATAATTGTATGAAATTACTAGCAAAAGAGCTATAAAAATATAATTTGATGTGACAATCTACATTCCTTAATGTCCTGACCTCCTGCAATGCTTTCTTCTCTGATTTTGAAGCTATGAAATAGCTTCAGTCAGGTCAAAGATGATTAGAGAAAAAGCAGTCATGCAAAACAAATGTGGTTCTCCTTGCCTTGTTCTGCCGACCTTATGCATATGAAATATAAGTGTTCAGTGAGAATTGGATCTGG
>NC_056746.1:987141844-987146844 GCF_019279795.1 Protopterus annectens | reverse complement strand
AGATAGGTAGATACTATATAGATAGCGACACAAACACACACACACACACACACACACACACACACACACACACACACACACACACACACACACACACACACACACACACTCACAGAAAGACATACATACAGATGAAGGAAGTGAAGCTGAGATCAGAAATTCACATGTCTGTCATTGTACATGTTGGTGTGAATGACCTGAGCCGTACCTCCCTGGACTACATGAAAAGAGACATGGAGGAGCTCTCTGTCACGTAGCCCAAACCGGTATGACCCTGACCCTGAGTAGCATCCTGCCCTCACCAAGAATAATAAAACAGTATAAAGAAAAAAATTACCACTTTCAACAATTGGATAAGCTTCTGGTGTCATTCAAAGGGGATCCAGTGTCTGTCAGCCTGGGATGACATGCTCGGCAAGCCACGCTGCTTCGCTAGAGATGGTTTGCACCTGTCACCCTTAGGCTTTCGAATCCTGGCCAAGGATCTTGCCACCCCCATAGTGCCTTTTTTAGGCAAGGCTCAAAAGACAAACCCAATGCCGTAAATAGCACAAGTAACAAAAAACTGAGGGTAATGCTACTCAATGCCAGAAGTCTAAACCTCAAAATGCCTGCACTGGAGGCACTCCTCTGTATGGAGAAAGTCGATATATGTGCAGTAACAGAAACCTGATTTAAGGCTCCAGAGAGCACCCCAGCACTACCAGGCTACAACTCATACCATACATTTCTGCCACAAAACCCAGACCGAAATACAAAAGGTGGGGTATTATCCATATTCATCAAGGATACCTTCACCTCCAGGTTAGTGGCACAGCATGATGCTTCAGAGATCATCCACATGCAACTAACAAAGGGCAAAACTGCAATTCAAATTGTAGCTTGCTACAGATCACCCACCATGTCCCATGACCCTCAGTCCGCATTTCTGGTAACACTGGGAAGCATAAAGGTCCTGCCAAACACCCTGATATTGGGTGATTTCAATTACCCAAACATTAACTGGGAGAACTACTAGAGTACAAACTCCCTTGCCCAACATTTCCTAGAATTTATAAACTCAAATGCCCTGGATCAACTGGTCAACACCCCCACCAGAGGTGACAACATATTGGATCTGGTCATCACCAACATGGGCAACTGGTTTTCCACACTGGAGGTCAACCCCTCACTGGTTAGATCTGACCATAAACTAATCTCTCTGGATATCCACATTCAACCCCCACCCCTGGTCAAAGAAACCACTGTGAAAAACTTTTCAAAAGCAAACTTCACGTTACTTAAGTCCGAGGTGGAAAGTTTCAAATCCCCCATGCTAAAGGATAACGCTGCCCAAGCTGCAAAATCCTTTACTAATGCACTCTACAGGCACCTACAAGAATGCATGGATCGTGCTATCCCAAGCAAAATCAAGATTCACTCCTCCAAGAAAAGGAAACCAGTCTGGTGGAACCCTGCCATAAACAAGCTATACAATAGAAGGAGGAAACTAGTGCAGAAAAGAGTAAAATCCCAAGAAGGGAAGACATCCCTGATCAGTATCAGCAAGAAACTACGATCCCTCATAAAATTATCCAAGGCTAGCTACGAAAGAAAAATTGCAAAGGACTCCAAAGATAACCACAAGGCATTCTTTAGCTATGTCAAGAATCTAAGGTGCAGTTCTCAGATCTACTCGGAGTTAGTGCAGAATGGCATAAAATACACTGAACCGACTGATATCACCAACATTCTGACAGACAGCTTCAGTGCAAACTTCGCCCCCCTCTCACTCTCAAAAGGGCCCATAACCATACCAGAAGAATGTAGTGCTCCTGAAATCACAGACATTCAGGTTAAAACAGCCCTCTCCAAAGCCAAAAACACAGCATCAATGGGACTGGATGGTGTCTCCGGCTGGGTCCTACATGAGCTCAAAGATGAACTAACCCCTCAACTAAACACACTGTTCAACCTCAGCCTCTCCACAGGCTATGTGCCCATAGAGTGGTGCACAGCAATGGTTATTCCACTCCACAAAGGTAGAGCCACAACAGACCCTGGGAACTATCACCCTATAAGCCTGACTTGCTTGGTCTGCAAGGCTATGGAGTGCATCATCATGGATCTCATTAACACAGACATTGGGAACCTCCAAACACTGGACTCTACCCAGTTCAGCTTTGTTAAGAGCAGATCATGCCTCCTAAACACGGTGGACTTCTTTGAGACAGTTACCAAGGCTATAGATGAGGTAAAGGTGGTCCACACAGCCTACCTAGACCTTGGAAAGGCCTTTGATACCATTCTCCATTGAGGTATTATAGACAAGCTCACCAGCCTGAACATAAACCCCTATGTCATGAGATGGGTTGCCAACTGGTTCATGGACAGAACCCATATGGTAAGAGTTGTGGGATCTAAGTCTAACTCTAAATCAGTTACAATTGGCATTCCCCAGGGCTCAGTCCCAGGGCGCCTCCTCTTTGGCATATACTTCTCAGAGGTACAGTCAAGTGCAGGAGGACTATGGCTGACCAAGTTCACTGACGACTGCAAACTAGGGGCTATAATTGACTCTCTGGCTGACACAGACACCCTCCAAAAGGGTCTCACTGAGAAAGATACCTGGTGTCAAAACCATGGCCTTAAGCTAAATGCCAAAAAGTGCATAGTTATCCCCTTTGGAAAAAACAAAGTATCCACAAACTACCACATAGGTGTTAGCCCCCTAAATATGGAAGATATAATAAGGGATCTGGGGACCCAAGTAGATAATAACCTCTTCTTTGATAATCACATTACCAAAGTGGTTAGAAAATCCTTCTATGTGGCCCACCTAATCACAAAAGTGTTTGCATCCAGATCAAAAGAAGTCATTGTGCCCATCTACGCAGCACTCTTCAGACCCATCATAGAGTATAATGCCCCATTTGGGATGTACCTTACAAGACACCTGTAACAGCTGGAAAGACCACAGAAGTACCTCACCAAGAGGATCACTGGCCTCAAACAGATGCCCTATGCAGCTCGAGTGAAGAAACTCCAGCTGTACTCAGTTGCATACCACCTACTCAGAGGTGATCTTTGCCTGACATGCAAGGCCATGTCCAACCCAGAATTGATGGACATGCTCCACCTAAAGGAAACCATATCCTCTCAAGCCACATGCTCTAGGGATCTAAACCTCAGCACAATAAATAGGATGTTCTGGAGGGATAGAGTCCTGATCCAGAGACTTCCCATGTTCTGGAACAGGATTCCAATCTACATTAGGCAGAGCTCCTCACTAACACTCTTCAAGAGAAACCTTGACGAGTGGATGGGAAACAGAAAGTTTACCCTGGGAATCACTTCAGTGGCTCTGCTGGACAGAGGTACAGGGAACTAATCTAAGGGGGGGGGGCAAAACCCAACACATTTTGGCTAGGCTTATAAATGCTTTGGGCAGATAGTCTAGTACCTACCTATGAACCCACAAACCTATGAAGATAGAGAATAAATAGAGACTAGTGACTAGCAGCTGTTTAGTTACCATATTGCACTTGTTAATCTTAGACATGACTCAGTATGGTCATCATATAACATAATAGTAATGAGAAAATATTGTGTATACAGAGGAACAGAGTTAATGTTCTGTTTCTGCAAGTCAGTCTATATCCATACAGATGGGCTTGATGGTAAGAGAGTCTTAAAGAGACGAATTCTTTGAGAAATGGATGGCCATTTTGGCTTTGAGAGGATATTGCAGTGATGTTCTCTTCTAGGGGAAGGGGTTATAAATTTGCCTTTGTTACTAGATGTAGCTTGTAATGAGTTAAGTTTGTTTTTTGTGATGCTGAAGCCATGAGTGGTGAGTCATAATGAAGCTGACAGAGAAGGCCACACTTGCCAAATGCTGTTTTGCCTAATTAAAATTGGTATTAATAAATCTTTCTTACCCAGAAAATGAGTTTGTTTCCCTTAGATTTTGTGACATGTATGTGGAAGTTGAGTGTAGAGTTTTGCTAGACACCAGTGTATTTATAGTTTTTTTTATTGTTTCTAAGGGTTCAGTGATTCCAACTTTGAAGTTTCAGTTGAATGGAACTCTGTCAATCTTTTGTTTTGTACCAAAAATCATAGCTTTAGTTTGCGTTGTGATAAGACTAGTTGCTTATCTCAAGCCAACTGCTGACATTAGAGAGATCTTCCTCCAGTTGTTCTTTAATGCTGCTGGGTGTGGAATCTGGCATATATATTACCACATCTTCTGTAAAGAGAGCTATGTGAAGGGTTTAGTAGTTAAATGGAAGTTGACTGATGAATACTGAGAATAGAGTGTGTGGGGGGGGGGGGAGAATAGAGCTTTGTAAAACACCTTCATTAAGGGTACACTATCTAAGGATGTTAAGCCAGTTTTTACCATGAAGTGTCTGTTAGAAAGTCTTGAAACCATTGTGATACTTGTGTGGTGATTCTAATGGCAGTGAATGGCTTTAATAGTGGGGTGATCAACAGAGTAAAAAGCCATTGCCAAATCAATGACAACAGTGCCATTTAGGAGTCTCTTACCCCTATGATGAAAGATGTAATCAGTGAGGGTATAAAGGGTAGTCGTGCTTTCTCTGACAAAAATCCATGCTGGCAGTGGGAAAGGATTCTGTAACTTTGGAAGTATTGAAGAAGCTGATTGTTTTACACTGAGCTGGCATAACGTTTTTAGTTATGTCAATGTTTTACAGGTATTTTAAGGAATGAATTAGGTAGTCATCGCATTGGATGATAAACTAGGAGTACAGACCCTCAGGTCTAAAATGGGTATCAGACGCTATTTTTTAAAATTGTTTGTCAATTAATTTGGGTGAGGTGTTTTTTAAGATATAGAGGTGTGTTGATAGGTGCTGGAGAGGAAGGTGGACTAGTATAATGGGATATTAGGAACAAGTAGTGTGCAAAAGTCCTTAAGAAAATCTTTGGGTGAGAGAAAGCTTGATACTGTTCTGATGGAGTCATTGTGAAGCAGGTCTTTTTGTGGGGTG
>NC_056746.1:987089344-987136844 GCF_019279795.1 Protopterus annectens | reverse complement strand
AGTCATACTTTCAATCTTTGTGACTATATGCTGTATTAAATATTCTGCCTTCAGCATGTCTCAAAAATATCATATGTTTAGTTTTTATGCATTTATGAGCATATGATTCCCCTGTGCCCAAATGGCCAATTTAGTCAAATTAATTTACAATGATAAGTTTAATCTGTTAACACATTTTCTGGTCATCTACATATAGACTATTGTTAGAGTGAGGGTATTCTTAGTGAATTCACTGTAGTACAGTAAGGTAGAATAATAGGCCAGACTTGTTTTTCATGTATGCATTTAACTTCAGGGAAAGACAATTAATTAGAAAGGAAAGATAAAGCATGATATGTGCAGAAATACAGAATGCTCCTTTCTCAAGGAAAAGATGTACTTGCAATGGAATGCTAGATATGGCACATGCAAGACAAGGTTTGGGAAACCAAGGCTAAAGAGGCATGTAAAACATTACAGGGTTTTTGGTGTTATGAGAATGCACTTCAGTCACAGTCAGTGAAGTCAGTAAATTAGTTCGGACTGATATGCAGAAATGATTAAATATCAAACATTCCAGAAAGGAAGTTAGCTTTTGGACTGCAGAACAGACACGAACCAGAGTACAGAAGTCAGGTTAAATATTCATGCTATTCAGGAGGAAAATACTGTTTCAGTTGATATTATTAGAATATACATGCAGAAACTTTGGATATATTTATCAGCACTGTTATTGTTAACCAGCACTCCAGAATTTCTGCAGACTGTAATTAAATACAGTATTTTGATATCTGAATATTGTTAACATATAATAAAGACTTATTAACCAAACTACAGTGTTTGCAGAATTCATTCTGAAAAGTACAAAACACTTGGCCTTTAAAGGAGAGACTGATACCTGTTCAGCACAAGTTTTGGTAATTAACAGATAGAGACTTTCATTCCTATATAATTTCAGTTATTTCCAGTTAACTCCAGTATGTGACAGTCTTATCAGTTCTTTCAATGGTGAGCCACTATGAATGGGGTAAAACAATTAAAGTAAGTCCCAAAACCCCATAGCAACCTTTCATCAGCAGTCAGACTACATGTGTTCTACAGAGTAATCTACAGAAAAACAGTGTTTTGTTCAAAGTAACCTTATCAGCAGTCAGACTACAGGTACCAGTGTTCATTCAGAACACTTCTACCAAACTTCAACAGAGACAGCTGTATTTGCAGTGACATTTTCCAGTCTATCAATAACTACAGCAAAAGTTTCATAACACACTTTTCAGCAGCACACCAGTGTTTGTTCCAGATGGGAGAGCAGCCAGAGCAGACAATGCACCTTTTCATACAATTGCAGCTGTTACACAAATTACAGAGCACCAGCATTTACTTCAGAAAAAGCCTGAAAGAACTTCAACAGACCAGTATGATTTCAGAAAATCTACAACCTTTGGCAGTGTTGCTTCAGAACATAAAAATACATTATCCAGTTAACAGCAATATACTTCATCATCTCCACAAACTTTCAACTTTCCAGTGTAACATCACACAGCCAAAAAGCAAGAAAAGGTTTAAAAAGCTGAAGACGGCAGGATACATTCTTCCAGAATCATAAAGTTATGTAAGACTTTATATGCACTTTTTAGCTAACAGCTCAGAAAAGTTTAAATTCATCAGTAAAAGTCATTTGTATAAACATGTCAAGTAACACTTCTACAGTTAAGACACCAATAAATGTTTCATTTAAAATTAAAAATTGGGTAAAACAGTGTACAAAGCTGTGCTCCAGAAATGTTCATTTAAAGTTAAAAATTATTAGTTCAGGAATGTTACATCTTTCCAGATGCAAAAGGGTTAAACCACAGCAGCACACAACAACAGACACACTATCTCATAATTCACAGAATGAGTCAGCTTCTGTTAGCAATTCTGATTTACAGTTTTCAAATAGTGTAAATGCTACAGCACATGTAATTCAAAGTATGGAGTTATGTAGCAGTATGGTAAATACAGACAATAACCCAACCAGTGTAGAAGCCAGTGGAAATATTACTCTGAGGGGGGTAACAGTACAGATTTTAATCAGTGTAGAACAGAGTGTGCATATGCAACTTTAAGAAGCATTTCCAGATGTAGGCACATGCATATAAATAGTGAACACGTGCAGGCAGCAGTGCCATTTTGAGAGAACAGCCAGAGTGTTAACATGTATGAGTGTGGTAGTCGGTCTGTTTATAGATTTTTTTAAGTTTAAGTTACAAAGCCTCATTCCTGATGTGTTTGTGTGTAATAAAGCTGCTTGAACTGAACCCACAGCTGCATGTCTTTTTTATCCTGACCAGATGAGTACATGGTGTCAGAACCTGGATTGGGAGTGCAACTTCTTCATGCCATGAGGTGCAGAGTTGAAGGTGAAGGTATATTGAGCAGGTTGGGTGTTAACAGTGCCCAAATGATCAAAAAGGGCCAGAAATGAACTAAGGTAACCAAAACTTCCACAAATGATTTATTTTGCAATGAAAATGAAATGGAACATTTGTAAGGCACACAACGTAATATTAATCAAGCGAGTAGCACAAAACGCATTATTAATTAAATGAAAAGTTTGAAACTATGATATTTGATAAAACTAGCAGAAATATTCATATGGGGCGCAGAATTACCTTTGGTTTGCATAACGAGCATGTTTAAAGTAAAACGAGTGCGAGAAATGTATAAAGAGCATGATAAGAGGTTATATGAGTGTATGGAGTACAATAAAAGGGCAAAACAAGCTTAAAGAGCAAGGCAACTGCATGTTTTTAAAATCGTAAGACCATGTTTTGGGCATAAACTACTATTTTACATTAGATGAAGCCATTCAAACCATAACAAGAGTTGTTTGAGGTATCAGAGAGTGTCCTTCTTGTTCAATTCAGTAATACAGCAGGTTATTTCCCATAAAACCTCTTTTATTAAAACATTTTATCAGTGTACAAATGCTGCTCCTTTGAAGAAAAAGTGATGGTGCTGGGTCATCTAACACTGTTCCAGTATAGTTTTGTAATCCAATGCGCAGCTGTTGACAAAACAATCAGAATCATTCAAGCATTTTATTTTTCCAGTAATTCCTCACCTGAATAATCCAGGATGGGGTGGGGATCTTATTTTAAACTCTTTAGCAGCACTATTGTAGTTTATAATGAAAAGCTATGCTAATCTCAGTAATTCTCTGTGCATATGCATACCACAGAGCTTAGGGAGCATTGTGTTTCAGGCTGGCCCATTGTTGGAATGGCGTTTTTTGTGTTTTACTGGTTTGGAGTTCGTGTTGTGGATATCTCAGAGTGTGCAAAGTGTTGGCAGAGTGTATGCTTTATTACAGTGCAATTATTTCAAAGAGTTTGCTGTTTGCAAAGTGCGGTTATATTGCAAAGTCCAGTCAAAGTACAGCCATTTTGAAAAGTTTTGTGTGCTGAGTACATTTATTCACAGAGTGCTGCCATTTCAAAGTGTTTCTTATACTGCACAGTTATTTTGCAAAGTAAAGCCATTTTGAAAGGTTCCTGTGCTGTGTACAGTTTATTTACAAAGTGCATTCATTTTGAAGTGTTTCTTACTCTGAACATCTTCTGTTGTGTACAGTTTATTTGCAAAGTACAGTCACTTCAAAGTATTTCTTGCACTAAGGAGTGGTTTCACAAAGTACAGTGATTTAAAGTATTCTTGTGCTACAGAGACTTATTTAGCAAAGTGTTATTTCAAAGAGTCTGTTGTGCTATTGGGTATAATTACAAGTTCTGGCACAAAATTCTGGCATATGTTTATGTGTGCATGTTCGTACATAATTTCAAGCTCCTTCACTACTGTGTGTTGATATGGCAGAGGCATTTCCCAGACCCAGTTCACTTGTGTTTTATCATAATATTGCAGATAATTGGAGAGTATTTAAGAAGGAATACAATATTTTCATGCAAGCAGCTTTTTTTGACAAAAATACAAATACAAGGGCATTCATTTTGCTTAACTTAGCTGTGTCAAAGTCCATTGAGAGAGTGTGTTAATTTGTATATGCACCAGCTGGATATGCAGGAGAGGGGGAAACCACCATATTGTTGTACCTGCTAAATCAAGGGAAGACCCTGAGTGTTTGAAATGTAAATTTACAGAAATGTGCAAACCCCAGACAAATGTTACATTAGAGAGGCACCTATTTAATACAAGAGATCAAAAGCCAGGTAAAACTTTTGCAGCTTATATCACTGACTCGAGAAATAAGGCTAAAATGTGCAGATGTGGTGATTTGAAAGATGAGGTAATAAAGGACAGACTTATGTGTGGTGTTAATAGTGCTGCAGTGATAAAGATTTTGCTTTGTGACAGTGATTTAATGTTGAGCAAAGCCATAGAGATTTGTCAAACACACATGTATGCTTACAAATGATAATAGCTTGGTTTCAGCAGCTTCTAGAGCAAGCTTAGACAGCATGCAGCATTTGGCAAGCAGAAGTAGGCCTAAACACATGGCAGCTGCAACCCCTGTGGGATTCCCAGGGAGGACCCACAACTTTCTAGCATATTCCAAGAGAAGCTCAGCAAAACAGACATGTTCAGTGCAATATAAGGGTGATTCTGCAAAACACAAGTCAAGTCTTATTGTTAGCTGTTGTAATTGTGGTGCCAATCATGAGTCTAAAAGAGAGAAGTGCTTAACATTTGGTCAGTAATGCCACAAGTATAAAAAATGGAGCCATTTTCAAAAAGTTTTGTAAATCAAGCAAGCCTCATTCAGTTATTAAGAAAGGTCACTCAAAAAAGCAAGTTGATCATATAGAAAGCAGCAACCCTACTTTCTATTGAGGTGGTGTATCAGTGGTCAGTGAAAATGTTAATGCAGTAGATTTATTGGCAAAGAATGAAGTATTTTGTACTATCCTGATCAATGGCAAGCTCACAGAGCTCAAAGTGGACACTGGTTCAAAGTGGAATGTGAAGTCAGCAGAAACATTTACAAGAGTGAGAGCTGGTGAGCAACTTAATTTGGCCAATTTTGTGAAGCTTGTTGCTTATAGAGGTGAAGAGATTCAAACCGAAGGCCCAGTAGTGCTTTCATGCTATTCAGCTGGGAACAGTTACAGCTTGCAGTTTAATGTAGTCTGAAGACCTGTGCAGTCATTATTAGGTCTCAGAGGCAGTTTGAGAATGAAACTGATTTCTTTTACCAAAGAAGTAAATCAGGTAAGCACATGTCCCAGTTCCAGAATCACTGATGCTATTTTCTCAGAGTATGCTGATGTTTTTGATGACAAGTTAGGCAAAGTTCCAGTTGTGTACTCCATGAAAGTAGACCTAGAAATCAGTCCAGTGGTCATACCAGCAAGGAGAGTTCCAGTGGCTATGCAGGACAAAGTCAAAGTCCAGTTAGACAAAATGTTGCAGCAAAGTGTGATTTATCCAGTCACAGAACCAACTGAGTGGGTATCTTCCATGGTAGCTGCTCATAAGAAAAGTTCAGATGAAATCAGAATATGCATTGGCGCAATAGACTTGAGCAAGGCATTAAAGAGACCTCGTCGTCCTATGTATACAGTCAATGAGGTTGCCACTGTCATGCCAAATGTCACTTTTTCTATATTAGATACAAAGAGTTCATTTTGGCAAGTAATGTTTGATCACAAATCTTCACTACTGACTACATTCAGTACCCCATTTGGTAGATACAGATTCCTCAGGATGCCTTTTGGAATAAATTCTACCAGTGAAGTCTTTCAGCATGCAATGGAGCAAATTTTTTTGGGTTATCCCTGTGCTATAATAGTTGATGATTTGCTGGTTGGAGGCAATGGTGATGCACAGCATGACAGAAACCTCAGGAATGTTCGGGACACAGTGCGTGAAGTGAACTTAAAGCTCAATCCTCTGAAAAGTAAATTCAGATTACCAGAAGTTACTTATGTAGGTGATTTACCTACCAGTACTGGCTTACAACCAGACCCTTCTAAACAAGCAGCCATTCTTGAGATGCCAACTCCGGGCAATGTCCAAGCCTAAGCCTTACAGCATTTTCTTGGTATGGTTAACTATTTGGGCAAATTATCCCTGACTTTAGTGAGTTATCAGTGCCTTTAAGAGAGTTGGCACACAAAAATGTTGCCTGGTCATGGTTAGAACAACACCAGGGAACATTTGATAACCTCAAACAGCAAATTGCCAACCCGCCTACATTGAAATACTATGATGTCCATGAACCAGTAGTTCTTTCCTGTGATCCTTCATAATTCAGTCTTGGATCAATTATTCTTTAGGAGGGCAGACCTGTTGCCTATGCATCTAGAACTCTTACTCAAACTGAGATGCAGTATGCTCAAATTGAGAAGGAACTTTTGGCAATTGTGTCTGCATGTTCGAAATTCCATGATTATATCCATGGCCAATCTATCCAAACCAAAACTGATCATCAACCTCTAGTCACTATTTTAAAGAAGCCTATGCATACCGCTCCAGCATGACTACAAAGAATGATGCTTAGATTGCAAAAGTACAATTTCAAAATGGTCTGTACAAAAGGCAAACTTCTTTATATGGCTGATACCTTATCCAGATTGCCCATAAATACCACAGAACAGCATGATACAGAGAGTTTTGACTTTGATGTCATGGAAGTACCTAATTTTTCCACCACGAGATTTGATGAGCTAAGAGATCATACAAAGACGGATCCAATTTTGCAAAGGCACAGCCACTTCTTCAATGCTGCATGGCTGTCAAAGCAATCCTGTGTACAGCCAGAAGTACAACCTTATTTTCCACACACAGATGAGATACTGATGGAAACTGATATCATTGTCAAATGCCCAAAGGTTATTGTTCGTACTTCCTTACAACATGAATACATTCTGATTTCACATAGTGGCCACCCAGCTTCTGATTCTACCAAAAGAAGGGCAAGATCACTAGTATTTTGCCCTTCTCTATCAAAGGACATTGATAAAGTGCTTTCTTCTTGTCCAGTATGCAACAGTACTAAACCACATTTGCAAAAGGAGCCACTTCAGCTAAGTCAGATTCCTGTACTACCTTGATGAACAGTAGCCACTGACATATTTGAGTGGAACAATCAGCATTACTTAGTGTTTGTAGAGTCTTATTTGAACTGGTTTGAGATTGATTTGCTACCTAACCTAATGTTCAGTACTGTTATTACTAAGATGAAATGTCATTTCTTAGTCCATGTTAGTCCACACAAAGTTATTTCTGACAACAGTATCCAGTATACCAGCCAATTGTTTCAGAAATTTGCAAAAGAGTGGGACTTTATCCATGTTACTAATAGGCTGGAATACCCACAGTCCAACAACCTTGCTGAACATATAGTACAGAGTACAAAGCAATTACTAGAAAGGTAAAAGTGGGACAGTAGTGATATATTCTTGAATTTGCGTAATCTCACAAATATATTCCATGACAAACTACTTGTCTCGCTTGCTCAGAGACTTCTATCTAGACAAACCAGAACAACTTTGCCTACCAGTTCTAGTTTGTTGATGCCTAATGCTAAAAATAACAGAGCAATCAAAGCCCAACTTTTTAAGAAGTGGTCCTTTCAGAAGTCCAGCTATGATAAAGTGAGCAGATTTCTTCATCCGTTGAAAGAAGGAGAGACAGTGAGGATGCAAATGGCAAAAGGCTTTGATCGGATTGGTCAAGTGAGAGGTATATGTGCCAAGCTGAGATCCTACTTAGTGGACTTTGAGTGTATAAAATACAGGAGAAACTATATGCATCTTCATCCCATGCCAGAAATTATATTGCAGCATCATACCTACGATACAGACTCTAGATCTCAGAGAAACCCTGACAATGTTCATACCAAAGAACATGTTTCAATATCCATTCCCTTTCCTGATGATGTCCCAGATGTCCCCAAAGTTGAACATTCCTTGAAGATGATCCTCATTGCTAGATCCAATTATGACTTTTATGTTACATGATCAGGTCATATTTCTAGACCTAGTGTAAAATACACAGCAACCTGGACATGATTGTTTTATATGTGTCTAATTTTGTATAATTGCTTGTCAAAGAATTAGTTCTGTATAATTGCATGTCAAAATATCATTTCTGTGTAATTGCATGTCATTGAATACTGTAGTTTAGTATATGATTTATTTCTCAAAGAGGGAGGATGAAGAACAGAGCGTGTGCATGTAACTTTAAGAAGCATTTCCAGATATACACACATGCATATAAATAGTGAGGACGTGCAGGCAGCAGTGCCATTTTGAGAGTACAGCCTGAGTGTTAACATGTATGAGTGTGGTAGTCAGTCCATTTATAAGTTTATTTCATTTTAAGTTACAAAGCCTCATTCCTGATGTATTTGTGTGTAATAAAACTGCTTGAAATGAACCCACGACCAGTTGTCTGTTTTATCCTGACCAATTAAGTGACAATCAGTCTGATAAAGTAAATAATATACATACTTCATTGCAAACTACTGCTTCAGAGCAAAGTAAAAAAAAAACATAGTCCATAGCTCAAGTCAGTGTTGTTGCTAGTTCTATAACAAAAGATGTTCAGCTTATTTATAATGGGTGTGGAAGTCCAGCACCAAACCAGAGCATTTATCTGTCATTGTTTAAGTCAAAAGAAATGACAATATTTCATTGTTTACAGAAAAATTATGGAATAATGTACGGATTAATAGAGACAAATCAACTTCAGTTACAGATAGACCTTTATTACAGGACACAGACGTTGTTTAGTCGGGATTTAAAGTGTCAGAGATTACAGCAGCTAACAGTCCGAAGTGCAACAGCTCCATACTAGGCATGTACAAGTCATCAGAGTTATATGTTGTTTAAGACTTCAGTAACAAGATTTTATGGAAAAATAAAAATGCTACAGAAAGTACAGTAGTACACAAATATGACACTTGTAAGAATCTGCATGCAATAGATTGTGCAAATATACAAAATTTGAAACATTGTTTATAACAGAAACATGCAGATTTATGGGTTAAAGATAAAATAAATTCCAGTTCAGCTGACACAGCTAAAATGCTCAGAAAGACATATTATGTATGGCCAGTTAGAAATAAAGGGTAACCTGCATGCATTTATGTTATATAGGGTATACCAGAAATGACAGTCAAGTTAATTCACAGAATAAAGGGTTTACAATTACAGATTTGGCAAAATAATTTTTTTGTGTTATTGGTTTGTTTAGCAGAAATTGTTATTATGTTAATAAGGTGTTGCAATGGATAAATAATATCCTGATGTTTGGCTAGTTTGCAGAATGTAAAATTTAAAGTTAGTGTCACATTTTAAAATTGACAGAACAGTCAAAAGTTCAGATCCCATGAATGAAAATAGTGCATCATTAATATTATGTGTCATTAAAGCCACAGGTTCAACTCCTATGTTTGTATAAAGGGCAGGCAAGAAAAGTTTCAGAATTAGATCAGTTCAACTCTAATAATAAATGTGTATACTATATAAAGAAACTTCACATAGTTATATAAAGAACTTTCAAGTAAACTTACAAATAAAGAAACGTCACACACTTGTATAAAAGAGAGACAAGTAAACTTCCAGTATCAGATCAGTTCAACTCTAGTAATAAAAGTGTCTATGTAATCAGTTTAAACTTGTATATATTTCATGCTGAAATTGCAGTTTACCAAGCACACCAGATCAGATTATAGGCCAGTTTAGCAAACTGAATTAAAGACAGCATTCTTAGTAGTAGTTTATGCAGTTATAGTTCTTACTATTTATCCAAGATAACTCTAAACATTAATAAAAAAATCCTTGCTGTGTTCAGTAGTACTGAAAAGTTAAATGACATCAGCTAAAGAAACGACTATGTTAAGACAGTGGGTGGAGTTTCACATGCAGAACAGTATATTAGTACCTGAGGGTCATGACAGTAAATTTAGAAAGTTCAACAGTTAAGATTAATTTTATAGAGGTGCAGAAATGAAAAAAATGTCAAAATATTAATACAGTGTTAGATTACTACTTTAGTTTCATTTGAGGTTATGACAGGAAAAACAATGTCACTGAAGTTTCACTTTGATTTAATAATAAAGTTACAATTTTTCTGTGTCACTGTAGTGCATTATCAGTTTGCTTACAGACTTGCAAGACTTTATTACCAGCAAATGTTTATTTCATTCAGAAAAAAAGTAAATAAAGGCAGAGCAACAAGCAGTTCTATCAGTGTATAATTGTTAAAGCTGTAAATGTTATTTTAATGACCTGATACTAAATACAATCAAGAACATTAGCCACCCAACCTTGCACAAGAGATGAAAAGAAGAGGTTTTAAAGGCCTAACTCTAAAAAGGACACATGGACATTAAAGCAGGCCTTCCAATACCTCATCATGACTGTGATAATGCAGAGTAAAATTTGACAAGAGCTGTGGTATAGAAGTTGACTGTCTGTGTGTTTCAGTTATTTCTTCAATGTTTGTTTAAAGTTAAAATATATGAGTTATAGCAAGTATGTAAATGTTCTCATGTTTCTACTTATATAACAGTACTAGTTTTTAATTTATCTTTTATCTGTGCACAGGTAACACTGTCAAAAAAGGTATTAAGTATGTAAATGTTTTCGTGTTTTCATACAATTGCAAAACAGTGCTAGTTTTCAGTGTATCTATGTTCAGGCAATACTGACAAGAAAAGGTACTAATAGTTTAGTTTCCAGAATATAACATTCCCCAGGATTCAATAAAATCAACGTAGGCTCTGTGTAGAGCCTACAAGGAATGTACCAGTGTACATGGACATGGTTCCCCCTCAGCAGCACACCATGCATATTAATCATGGTGCACTGCAGAAGGAGATCACAGTAATACAGATATTGAAACCATGTAAGCAGTAGTATAGAGGCTGTCCTGTAGTTGTGCCTTGTCCATGAAATTCCTGCACAGATGGCATGCACAGGATAAGAATCCTTGTAATGTACCTTGTTAGTGAAGAAAGCAGTGTGAATTTTAATAATGTGTTTTTTTGTTTGATTTTAATGCCCATTTTCATGATGCAGAGTGCAGCAGTGCCAACCTATGCTTACACATGCACAGCTGACACTTGCCAGACATCTACAAATAGAAACTGGATGCAATTAATTATTTATTTTACTTTCTTTTAATGTCTGTTTGCTCAGCATGGTGCAGACCACAGCAGTGTTGAGCTGTGCTTACATATACACATGTGACATCTGCCAGACATTTAAAAGCAGAAACTGAATGTAATTAATTATTGATTTTTGTCTACTTTTTTATTTTATTTTTTTGAATGGATGTTTGCGTGGCATGGTGTGGTGCTTAGCAACACTAACAGGTAGCTTAGTAGTATATGTGAAGATATACTAGTTTTCTCACTATCCAGGTAACTAAATAGGTAGAGTCATGGTCTAAGGTGTAGTAAGTCCTGAGTTTGAGTTCTCGGCAGTCATACCTTTGTACATTTATTGCTGTGAAAATGTGTGGGGTGGCCTAGAGGGCAGTTTAATTAAAAAAAATTGATTACATTTGGAAAAGCTGCCCGATGCCAAGCACTACTTAAACATGGTCAATGGCTATTCCTGTTTGCATGATGCTCAGCTCTGCTAAGCTGGTTTGCATGATGCTAAGCAATTTGGTGCTTTTTGAATGTTACACTATGATGTGTATGGGTGAGAAAGTAGCCTATATTAAGGCCAATAGGCAGGAATTCACAGCATTCATTGGAGTCCGCAGTAAACTGTTGATATGCCTGGCAGTATTGCTGTGGGAGGTCACTTTTGGGTGAAGAGATGGGGTGAGCAGGAGTCCAGACTGTTTGTTGGACTCCTGTTCCAGAACTAGAAACCCCAGCTGTTGCAGAGCAATTATCAGGGCTCAGAATGTAAAGCCGAAACCTGGGATCAGTTGGCCAGGGATCTTACCAGTGCTACTGGTATCCTCCACACTGGTGAGCAGTGTCATCACCACTATGATGACCCTGAAGTGAAGAAAGAGGAGAACCTTGGACACCTGGGTCCAAGAAGCTAGGGTTAGACATGCCCCACAGGTATGTAAGTATGTTTACTACTACTTTTCTAATACACAAGCTGAATCCATGGAAAACTGGTATGCATAATGGTTTACTTCTCTTCCAACAGCTGCAGCTGAACAGGGTCACAATGTCCAGTCTCATACAGGGTGCCTGGCCAAGATGCATGGTGAGTGTGGTAAGTACAGATAATTTCTAATAACTGTAGTGCAGTAAACAATACCAACAACAATACACAATAAGTTTTAAAGCATGACTGTGCTTTGATAAGTAATATATGTAAATAACTGCAGCAGGGCTGTATTCACTGCATGTGTGTTCTAATGTGACTCCAGTCAAGTGTTCAAATTAAATTAATAAAGAATGCAGAACTAATTGCCTGATAAATGTATTGCACAAACCACAGTACAGTTCAGGGCTGTCTTCCAGCCAGTTTGAGTCAAATAACGCTCTGTAGTCCTCCCACTCCAGGAACAAGATATTTGGGTAAGGTAGCCCACATTCTAGACCGATATCATGTGTATAATTCACAGATTCTAAGGAACAATAACAATAAAGTGTAAAGCACAATTGTGCTTTGATAAGTAATGGCACCTTCTAGGATAATCAGAGTAAAAGCTAACCATGTCCCATGGCTATACAAGCAAACACACTCTCTCATGCGTCAGATGGATGCTGCTTGGAAAATCTGGGCCAGAAATAACACTCCCCTTACTCCAACACTGCAAATAACTTAGGAATAAGTGTAAAAAACTTGTTATTAGAGAAAAAAAAAACTTTTGCCTCCTATCAAAGTAGCCCACATAACATCCCCCAAAAATTCTGGTCTAGCATTAACACAATCCTCCACCCAGGCAATCCTCCTACTCCCAAACTATTCCCTCTTAATACTGCCTCAGAAACCGCTGTTCTATTAAACAATTACTTTATTGAAACTATTCAAAAACTATCACCAAATAGCTCTTCTGCTACCTCTCTATCCTCTCAGCCCAGACCTCCTTCCTCTAACACAGTCTCCCTTCATCCAGTTCCCGCTCACTTTATCAAATCACAACTAATTAAACTCAAACTCTCCTCTCCTTCTGTTGACAATTTACCCTCTTACTTCCTTAAAATTGTTGCCAGTACTATCACATTCCCTGTATCTATCCTTATTAATCATTCCATCACCAAATCTCTCATTCCAGACTTGTGGAAATCCTTTTTCACAATCACTCTGCACAAAGGAGGTAACGCCACTGACCCCTCCAGCTATCGTCCCATTGCTATACTATCCCCACTTTCCAATATTCTTGAAAAATGCATCCACTCTCAACTACTGAAACACCTACAGTACTTGCTCATAACCTTCTTACTCCCAATCAACACTGCTTCAGACCTCACCATAGTACTTCTACAGCTCTGCTCTCATTTACCCAAACAGTATCAGATGCTTGTGACAACAACCTACTAGTTTCCTGTCTTTTCCTTGACATCTCCAAAGCTTTTAATACTGTCTCTCACTCTAAACTAATCAATAACCTACATGACATTCATCTCTCTACCCCGTCTCTATGCTGGTTCTCCAGCTACTTAGCTAATAGAAAACAATCCATACACTGGAAAACCTCCCCATTCCTTCCTGTCAGCACTGGTGTACCCCAAGGCTCAATATTAGGACGTTTTCTATTCAATATTTCTGCCAACAATCTATTGTCTGCCTCCAGCTTCCCCACCCTCTTACAAAATGGCGATGACTCTACCCTTATTACCACTGCCCATAATATCCCTGAACTCCTTGCCCTTACCCAGGATGCTTTCACATCCATTGAAATCTGGCTCACCAACAATCAACTGATTCTAAACCCTAAAAAGACAAAACTTTTACTTTTTCTCCCCAAAAGACTGGCACCTCATAAATCCACTTTCTCTATTACCTCCCATGACAATACCATCATCAGAACCGAACGTCATACAAAATTACCATCAACTTTGCATATCTAACAAAAACCTTCTCAGCATCTATAAGCCATCAAAAATATTGGCAAAACCCTGCTTAAGTACTCTGTAGCTCACATCTGGAATTCCCTTCTTCTGAAAATAAGAAGCATCCCACAGAAACTGCAATTCAAAGAATAACTCAGACATTATTTTCTTAATACCTGATATTGCCCTTATCAAGCACCTAACTGACTTCTGACTGATTTCTTCCTTTATTCCATTTCATATTGATTCAACTTCTCTATCTCTTTTTCTACCTGCTTTCTACTATTTTTACTGTTTCAAAACTTTATTTTAGAATATGAAAAAGGCAGCACGCTGAAGGTAAACTCAATACTCCAAAATTTAATCCAAAGTCCAATAACAGTATAAAAGCAAATACACACAATACCAATACTGGTCCTCGTGCATGAACACAAAGCACTCTATTAAAATATCCACAATCCAAATGTCTTTGTGGATAAAAAACTTTCCTTATAAATGAATAACAATAGCTTAACCACTTTAGTCTCTGTCTAATCAGAAACTTCCTCAGAATAACATCACATTTTTTTGATAGAGATTTTAAAGTCAACTACAGCCACGCCTCCAATGAAATTACCAATGAAGGTCACTGTTTGACACAGAGCCATTATCATTCTTTTTAAAGACACAGTAATACAAATCCACTATAACCACTCACATAATAAAAATTTAAAATTAATTAAACATTTTTTAAAAGCATATACATATATACATTCAACTATCTCTCCAAGCTCCAAAGCTTTTAACCTTAAAAAGCATGTCATAGACAGGGATTCATTCAACCCTGGCCATTCTGTTGCATTGGTCCTGATTTGCCATAATATTTCTTGTTTTTCTAAATGAAGATTCCAAGGAACCCCCCTGGCCCTATATTCTAATACTTCAATAATACAAAACTTAAAAGCATGATCACTAAATTCCAAGATATGTTTAGTCAAGACATTTGTTTCCTTTCCATTTCTTATGTCCCTCAAATCTTCATATATCCTGTTCTTTATTTTCCTCTCAGTTTTTCCAATGTAGAATCCTCTGCATTTGTTACATAAGGCACAATATACCACCCTTTCAGTATTACAATCACATTTGTTTGTTAACTTTACTTGTACATTATTCACAGTGAATTTATTCCCCTCATAAATGAATGGACAATAGTTGCAGGCCCCACATTTCTTTATACTACCATTTATTGGATGTTGATCACCTTGTTTAGCTGTCTCAAAAATATTTTTTAGACATTTCCCCTTCCTATATATGCCCATAGGGTGCTCTTCCAGTTTAGCATGCACATCTTTATTGCTGGACAGGATAACCCAGTTTTTATGCAGAATATCTTTAATCAGGTTACTTGAGGTATTAAAAGTGGTAATGAAGGCTGTTTTGTAATGCCTTTGTTCTGCATTATCAGATGTTAACCTATTTAATACTGTTCCTGCATTGTTCTCACTATGCTCATTTGGAAAAGGGAGTGCTAGGTCAGAACTGGCCATATCAATTTGGCCATTACCAGGATGGTCATGTTGTCTAAAGCCTCTTTTCTCAATAGAGGTTTAAAAAAAACAGATTCTCTTTTGTTCACCACCTCTATCATAATATCCTTCACCATTCCAGCTGGATAACCTCTATTCAAAAACTTCTTTTTTAGCACTTCACATTCATCCAAAAATGAATCAAAGCAAGATACCATCCTTGCAGCCCTTACAAACTGTCCCTTCACTATACCTTTTTTCTGCTTGTATGGGTGCCCACTCTCAAAATGTAAAAAACTACTCGAGTACATTTTCTGCAAATCTTGGCCAGGAAACACTTTTTAGTGAAATATTTCTTCAATTTTACATCCAAATATGCAATTTCTTGATGGTCTATGATGTGTGAAAATTTTAAAAAACAGGTGGACTCATTTATATATTCAATAAACTCAGAAATTGCATTAACTGGTCCATTCCAAAAGATAAAAATCCATTGTGTGTGAGAGTTACTTTTTGTGAACTTCATATGTTTATATATTTTTTCCAAAGAGATGTATTGTACTCCAGCAGGTATCTAATCATTTTATCATCAGCATGATGCATATGATGGAATATAGTTATGGGGAATGGGATTACATCAGTAAGCCTGTCGTAGAACTTTACTGATAACATGTCATTGATCTCCACATGTGTTACACCTACAGAGGAACTCCAACACAGCAAATGTATGTGTTAAATAGGGACACAGGTTCCCTGGATAACACTGCTATTTGTTTGGCACTGTTGGTTGCATAGAATTTAGGGGCAGTTTACTGCTATGGAGTACACTACATTGGGCTCCTGTTTTGGCTGTCTTATCATACATCTATATCTGTCATGCCACAAACAGGAATATTTGACTACTGCTACTCCATCACTTATACCCACAACTTTTGTATGTTGGACATACTTCTCAACTCTACATATGTTATTAGATTGTCCAGAGTTTTGCCTCATATATTTGGTCCATGTTTCATAAAATTCTGTTTTTCTGGCAAAGTAGTTGTGGATCATTAATGATTGCAGTCAGACAATAATTAAGGACATTGAATTTGCAGACTTCATACCCCGCAGAAGTTTCATGGTCATGCACTTATTATTCCATCAACTGTGTAAATTTATAACACCAATACATAAAAATTGTCCCTATTTTCTGGCCTTTGTCCCATTTTTGTTTATGGATTTGTCCAGATTTCTTACTCTAAGAGGTTGAGACATATGGTGGGGCACACAATAGAATTTTAGGTGTGTAATTAAACAGTGAATAATGATAGATGTCCTATAGGGCTGTATCTCTACCTTCTGCACCCCCATGTATCTGATCCTAACATGTGTTCTCTTTCTGTTGTAGGTCAGCAATAATGTATAGGTGTCGAAGAACCCCTTTCACTGAGTCTGAGAATGATGTAATTGTGGTGGGCCTGAGGCAGTATTATGAGATCCTACTGTCCAGGGGGAGGCCCAACAGACAAGAGCAGGCTGCATTGTGGGTCAACCTGGTCCAGAATGTAAATGTGGTTGGTCAGCAGAACAGGGCATATGGGTAGGTTTGACACCATGCCACTGATATGATCCATGCTGCACACAGAAGAGCAGCAATTGTGGCCAGAGATTGTGGTGTCACTGATGGAGGGCCTGCTGCAGAAGAACCATTGTCAGCCAATGAGGAATTTCTGGCAAACCTAGGTACACAAGAAAGCTCTCAGGCATCCATCACATAGTATGTTGTGCATGTGTGTGCCACCATTTCAACACCAGAGAAGCATCCAAGTATGCTTAGGCTGATCACTGGAATACTGTAGCATTCAGTGTGTCAGGATGTACATAGTTTTAAGTGGGTATCAGGTTTTATTTTGTGAGGAAAACAGGTTAGCTGCAGTTTGGGTCTCAGGCCAGATTATGACCAACATACCAGTTTACATAGTAGCTACTGTAAATGTCAGATATGTTGATGTATACCCTGTTATAACGCAAAATGTAGAGCTGTGTACATTACCTCTCTCTCAAATCTTTTCAGGAATTGGAGGAGGCCATGGACCTGCTCCTGGTTATCACATGTATATTTAGTGCAATGTATATGCTAAACTGTCTTTCCAGGCCTGATGGCTTGATTGATGTACTGTCTGCCTGATTGCCAACTGTAGAGATAGATTCTGACTGTACACAGGTTACACTCATACATATGCCCTGTAGGTGTGCCCACAGTGATAGATTTGCCAGTATTGTCAGGACAGTGAAGATTGCCAGATGTGTCGAGCGTGCAAGGTTTTTTCAAAATGTCCACATTGGACAATATCATTTAGGCATTGATCATGAGATTCTTCTTTAAAAGAGCTTTTATTTGCTGGTAAATACATATTTGGGTTAGACAATAATGCCCTCATGTCTTACTATTAGAGCCTGGAGGTTAGACAAGTCTGTGATACTGACAGCAGCGTATACAGCATAGCATATATTGCAACATTGTAATGCATAGCATAGTAGTTAGAGTACTAATGTAATGATATTCTTTTTTTTTCCCACAGGAGACCATGGGGAATGGTCTCAACCCTCTTCAAAACCTGATGTTGGAGTCTCTTCAATCTCTGTTGATGGTGGCCAAAGTGAGCACAGCTGAGGCTTGCAGGGGCTGAACCTGACATAGATGTTGACATTCCTAATCTGCCCTCATTGTCACAGTACACAGCCAGTATGCCTATGCATACCCAGTCCCCTGTTGCCACAGATATTGGACAGTCAGAGGGTGGAGATATTGAACAGGAGAGTGTGGCTAATGAGGCTGCAGGCGGTGTTGATAGTGGCCATAGCCAAACAGTTGGCAGGGTTACACCAAGCCAGATTGATAGGGGTGCTCATAGGAGGCCTGCTGTCCCTCCATCATCTGTTGCAGGTGTCTTATCATGTATCACTCACGAATGTTTAGGGCCATCATGGAGACACAGGCATGTTCTGAAAGGTACTCCCACAGAATGATCAGGATTATGGATGCAGCACAGTCTGACTGTTGATACCCTGGAATAGTTGAATGACACAGTGGAAAGACGTTGGTTCCAGACAGATTGCACAGTGTCAGTCTTGGAACACATGGTGTCTGTGATGGAACATCTGGTTGGAGTTGAGCATCTGCCTCGTGGACCTAGGTCAGCAACTTCATCTGCTGAGAATCAACGTGGCCATGCACAATCACTTTCCCATAGTGGCGGTACATTTAGCACTGCAGAGGGTAGTGTGTGTGCTGTCTGCACCAAGATGTGACAGACCATGGGTTCATGGTCCTGCCTGGACCCTTGGAGGACACATTCCCAGCAGATAGTAGTCCCCCTCAGGTAATAACATAGCATCTGATCTTGGGCATGGACCTGCCAGTGCAACTGTTGGCAGAGCCAGTTCACATGTTCGGGGGAGGAGACAATAAACTGTCAGCTCTACAATGCAAGGCTCACAACTGTCCAACATACAGACACATAGGTAAATACATATTTACATAAATAAATACATATACAAATACATACTGAGCTTGGCTGTGTTCACGCACACACTCACACACCACTATCAAAATCAGGTCACCTACAGACACACACACACCACATCTCCATTCTCCATCTTGCCTGCTTCCCTTCCTGACATGCACATACATGTCAACCTGTTGGGTAAGCCTAGGCCTCCTGCACCCCCACACAACACCCTGTGCAAGTGATGATACATATGCCACATCCTTGTCATCTTTCTCATGGATGCAGGGAAATAAAGCTATGTGTGTGATGCACAGGGTGGCTATCTACATCACTATGACATATCATCCATTATGTGTTTTTGCATGCTACTTGTACCGCTCATTTACAGATATTGTATAATGCCATTTATAATGAGCCTAGATTCATATCATGTGGTTACATTATCATGGACGCTGTAGAAATGGCTTTGTGGTCACACAATGAAAGGTGTCTCATGGAAATGTCTACAATTCTCTTTCAGGGTTCGGTAGGACACAGCTTTTCCTACACATGTACAATCAAACCATCAATATTAGAGCGCAGGATTGAATGTCAGCACAGATGAAAATGTCAGCAGAAAGGTAAGTAACTATAGGGTCATTGTAACATGGTTAAAGCCTAGCCATGCATCCCTAAACTGTGACAATGGCTGATACCCTGGAAGAGTGTAAGCAGAGTTTTGGGTGCTGAAACATCTACAGGCTGGGATGTGGGAGATGAACAATCTCAACTTTATCTGTGCCCATTCCAGACATTGGTACTAAACCATGTGTGACTGTTCTTTTCCCCATCAAAATGTGTAACTTGCACTTGATTTGCATTAGGGTGGAACTCTACTTCACATGGATGGGGAGCCTGTTCCATATAAGGTGTAATCTCTGTGTTATACACCTGTCTCTCCAGCATGTCCCATTTATACCACAGGCAAGGTGTAGGTCTGGAGAATAGGTAATTATGGTACTAGTTGTTTTGTGGATATGCAGGAGGTCAACAGTGGGGTCTGAAACCACCCTGTATGGCAGCCATACACCTCCCCTCCAAAGCATGTTGGAGACATAATGCACGAATACTGTCTTAATGTAGTCTCCATACAACATGTTACATACACCATGTAGTAGTTTACTGGGAAACTCTGTAGCTGCTACAGTTGATGGATATTCCTGGCTGGTTACATGACAAAGCTGGCATTGCACTAAATGATAGGTCTGATGAATGCTGAATACAGTGGAACAATTACTTCCTTGGATTTACCTGCCCTATCTTGGTTTACAGCTTGAGCTACCTGGAATGCTTTACCCAATATTCCTGACATGTTTCAGTCAAAGGCTAGATCACTATCAATGTGTTCTTAAGTTCCTGACTACTGGGTCAACTGTAGATGGTGTGCTGTCAATGCAATAGTTACAATTTGCTGGATCACTTCCCAAATGATAGTTTTGTGCAATTGTTAGCATTTACTGTAGGTCCATGGTTCAGACAGCAACTGTATGTCTGTGGCAGCCCCTCCTGGACAACATTTGTGTCAGTGTGGGATGCGATGACAGCTCTTCATTTGCAACCGTCAGCACAATTAGTCATCCACAGACCACTGACAGTGGCCATGCCTGCAGAGAAGTTATTGCCTAAAAGGAGTAGTGCAAGGAATGCTTTGTGAGAGAATCTACCGGTGACTGGCCTCATTGTAGAGGGGGACTTCTCATTGCTAATGTCATGGATCCTGTCAGTCAGCCATTTGGCTATCCACCGGCTGACATACTGGCTTGTACCTAATCACTTGGGTTTGTCAACAATGAAATGCCTTGTCAGGCCATGGTAGGTGGAGTGACTCATGTTTCCCCTCATCCATTGATTTGGTAACCTTATCAAATAGGTCCACCAAGTATGGTAACCATGATCTGCCCATGACTAACCCAAACTGTGTCTGGTCCAGTGTTTTTAGGTGTACTACATCTCTATTGATCAACCAGTGTCTGCAGATGGGTACCCTTTGTACAGAGGGATGACTGTTGCTGTTCTCCATTCCCAAAACACAATGCCTGTTTGGTGGCTACAGTGAAATACTAAATCCAGAAGTCCTGAGAGGTCATGTATGCAACTCCTTTTTGGAGTTATTTCCATCATGGTTTCCAAGATAAATGTAACTCAAGGTTCTCCTTAAGAGAAACAGCCACCTCACAAACACAGATGCAAGCATGCTACATATAATGCTACCTCTGCAGAACAGTACACATAATAGGTCACACACCACTATCATTGCTCAAACCCTTAAGGCAAGACACTAAAGCACACATATTACTCATATGTAATTACATCATGACACACTTTGATGTCCCACTCACCAGGCTACATGAGGTCAGTGCCAGCTGTATATCAGGTGCCCTGTTGCAGCATATCACACATGCACTCCAGTCTGTCAACAGCAGGTACTGTTATGACTATGTCATAGTTCCTGCTTGTGCGTATGACTTGAGATGTACCTCTCAGGAGTATATGAAGAGAAAAATGACTGAGCTGTTCGACTATGTGTCTCAGGCAGGTATGCCCTTGGCCTTCAGCTTTATTTTCACCTCACCTAGGATGATTAATACATGCAAAAAGAATATGAGTGACATCAATAATTGGCTTAGCAGTTCCTCTCATTCAAAGGGGATCCACTATCTGTCATCCTGGTATGACATGGTCAACAGACCTCAATGCTTTGTCAGAGATGGTATCTATCTGTCACCCATGCAATTTTGGCTACTGGTCAAGGCTTTCACCACCCCCACAGTGCCATTTTTAGGTTGTGTCCCAGGGACAAAATTCTAATGTAAAAAGCTCATCTACAAAAAAGCTGAAGGTTATGCTGTTACATCTGGGAGTGTCAATATGAGACCCCATTCACTGGAAGCAGACCTGACTTTTGTAGATGCACATATTTGTGCAGTCACAGACACCTGGGTCAGTGCTGTGGATGGCAGCACAGCCATAGTGTCTACAACTCCTTCCACACATGCAGACCTCATATCCATGGCATGCAAAGTAATGGGGTCAGTGCATCAATATTCATTATGGATACATACACATCCAGATTGGTTACACAATATGATTCCCTGGAGACAACTTAGGTGGTATGGCCTTTTTGTAGGCACCTGTTCACGTAATTGCCAGCTACAGGAGCCCCTCCATAAATCATGACACCCACTTTGCTTATTTGCACCTACTTGAGTCTATTAAGGTACATCCAGACACCATTATTTTGGGTGATGTTAAGTACAGATCTTCATGGACATTATTAGCTAAAATGTAGGTAACATTCAATTACTTGCCCCTACTCAGTTTGGATTTATCAAAATGACATCATGCCTGTTAATCCTGGTGAACTTCTATGAGACAGTCACCGAGGACCTGGCTGATGGGAAATTTGTGCACACAGCCTGCGTGCACTGAGAGAAGGCATTGGATGCTATACCCCATGCAGGCATCGTCGAAAAACACACCCAACTAGGCATGAACCATTATATTATTATAGGGTTGTTAACTGCCTCAGTGATACAAGTTATATAGTCCAATAGGGGAGGACACCTCCAACAGATGAGCTGTAACCCATGGTGATCCAGAGGCTTCTCTCCAGGGTCACCTATTCTTTGGAATCCATTTCACCAAAGTACAAGCACAATGTAAATGACTATGGCTGGCAATGGTTGATGATGCCTGCTACTTATGAGTAGTCATACAATATACATAGTATGGCAACATCCTACATTACGGTGTTACATGAACAGATGATTGTTGCCAAACACATGACCTTAATTTCAACGCAAATATATGTATTATCATTCATTTTGGTAGCAGCAATGTTCCTGCTAAGTACGAGATAAATAGCAACACCTTAAGTACATACACAGGGGTGAGAGACCTGGTGAGAGGTGTTGACAGCTACCATAACTTAGATCACCATGTCCACACAATGGTGAGTAGGTCATTATATCTTGCTCATGTCATACATGAGGGCATTGTCTCTAGTATACGTATTAGTACCTCCATGTATTCTTCACTCATCAGGACAATATGTGAGTGTAATGCCCCTTTTCGTATGTTACTCACCGAACAGCTGTGGTGATTGGGGAAACCACAAAGGTTCCTCACAAAGGGGATAAAGGTCTTCAGCATCTGTCCAATGGGGATTGCCTGAAATTACCTTCAATTTAATGTGTGTCAAACAGAGTACTCAGAGGTGATCTCTGCTTTGCATATTAGTCAGTCTGTGACCCTGCTTTATTGGACATGCTGCACATGCATAAGTGACATGAATAACCAGTTTACTCACAGTTAAGATCTTAACCTGGTATGTAATGTGTATAAAACATGCTGGTGGGCAAGAATTGTCTACCAGAGGTTGACACACCTTTGGAACACACTTCCACTTCATGTCAATCTGAGCACCTCATTCGTCTTTAACAGATGCAATTTGTATGATTGGATGGGTGACCATAATTATACCACATCGGCTCCACGTGTGTACACACTGGACAGGGGCAGTAGGTGGTGAGCGTGTTATTAAGGGTAACAGGTGGCTAAGCATATGAAGGCCCTAAGACCATTAGCCTACTACATTCCATTGATGCTATGATACTATAAGCTGATGTTAAACACTGGCTAACATCCACACATACCAGCGTGGATGTAGTTAGACCATTACCACTACCTATTTATTTATTTATTATTTATTTAACATTTGTTAACCAGGAAAGTCCGACTTGGAACAGAACCTATTTTCAGCAGAGACCCAGGGAGAAATACTCCAGATACATGTCTTTGTAATGTGGGAGGAAACTGGAACACCTGGGGAAAACCCACACGAATGCAGGGAGGACATGTCGACTCCACACAGAAGGCACCCCAGTCGAGAATCAAATCAGAGAACCTCTTGCTGTGAGGTGACAATGCTACAGCTGCACCACTGCGCTGCCCATATGTATGGATGTTATGTAAACAGAACACCAACAGCAAGTGGGTTGGAGTGAGTTTAGAACCACTATCTATCTTGTCTTACAGGCTACAGATCATAGTACTCAATGCACACACCATAGCTTACCTCTGACAGTCTGATGGCTTTAGGTACTCTTATGGTGGTTGACATCAACAGGCCTTATAGTGGAGAAGAGTTCAAAGGCCTGTACCACCTGATAGGCCCAAAACAGTGCAAAACCACACCTTTGTTTAAGGCATTGTGGAATACACACTTATTTTGTGTGGAGATGCACATACACACACACAGCAAGTGGGTTTGAGTGAGATTACAACCCCTACCTAACTAGTCCTACGCACTTAGAGATCCCAATATTTATTGCATGTGCCATGGCTTATGTCTGACTTTGATATGGCTTTAGGTACTCTTATGGTAGTTGACATCAGCGTGTGTTGTGGTGGAGAAGATTTCAAAGGCCGGCACTGCCTGCTAGACCCAAAACATTGGAAAACTCTGTCTTTATTTAAATTATTGTAGAATATGCACATGTTTTGTGTGGAGATGCACATAACAAGTGGGCTTGAGTGAGATTAAAACTCTTACCTATCTAGTCTTACACACTACAGATAACAATACTTATCTCACACACCACGACTTAAGTCTGACTTTGATGTGGCTTTAGGTATTTTTATGGTAGTTGACATCAGCAGGCCTTGTGGTGGAGAAGAGTTCAAATGCCTGCACCACCTGCTAGGCCCAAAACAGTGCAAACCCCACCTCTGTTTAAGGCATTGTGGAGTACACACTTGTTTGGTGTGGAGATGCACATACACACACAAGTGGGCTGGAGTGAGATTAGAACCCCTACCTATCTGGTCTTATGCACTACAGATCACAATATTTATCACATGATCCACAGCTTAAGTGTGATATTACAACTGACTGCAGGTGATGTGATCATCGAGAAAATAAAGAAGCCCTGTGTTTAATGGGTTTGTAGGACTGCATAATCACAAGCTTCCTATTGTCAACTGCAGCTAGTAGCCTAATAGTAGTACAACTGTTTTGTAGCCTAGCTATGTGGCAACAGCCTGTGTTGGGCATATGAGTCTATCTGCATGTGGATGGTGAGGCCTGTGGCAAAATAAAATTTACACAGGCAATGAGTGGGCACATAGCATAATATATTACAAAAGTTGCACAGTTATTGATGTATGTTTGCTGAAATGAAGCAGACACAAAGGGCTGTAGTGAATGTGGGTGTTCTTGCTGGTGTAACTATATACATATGACTTCACAATATATGTATGTATTCCTATGCCATGCCATACATTTCAAGGGTTCCACATGGTCTGTTAGGGAGATGGGTATGACTCACCACCATCCAGCTGTTTAGAAGTACACAGGTGTGACTCATGGTTATGTGTGTTTCACAGTACATTGTGTTTTGCTGTTACATGTGGTATCATTTACACATGATGGGTGAAGACAGCCAGAACTGTGAACTTCTAATAACCAAATAGTCCTAAGATTTCAACACATGTTGGTCTATGCAGTTGCAAATGTCTGAAAGTGCATTTTGTAATGTTGAGCCTTTACTTGTGTCCTTTCTTCCAATGTTTTACATATCATAGTGCAGCTTTACTATCCATGATCTGTGTATGTAGGGCAATACAGACATACACACTCACATACATACATAGATATAGCTGTTTATAAATATAGAAATATATAAGATATATATATTTCACTAAACAAAATAGCAAGTGGGGCAAACGATTTGCACTTGGCTTGTGTGAGCATGCTCAGTGGCATGTTGGCTTATTTGCACATTGCTTAGCAACTCATAAATGGGAGGCACACTGCTGACACCTGAGACTTCCTGTTGCATAAACTGACTCCATCCCACACCTAAGTGTACTCCAGCATGGGAGTCTGAGATGACTTAGAGAACTCCAATCTGGATCTACCTACATACCCTGTTCCTTGCTTAATCTATAGTTTCAATCACTGTGTGTTGAATTTACTAGTCACCTTTCTCTATCTTCTTCCAAATGCCATATGCCTACTTTTCAATGTATTTAACAGCATCTGATGCTCCTTTGGCCTGGTTTTTGTGCAGACATGCCCAATCTGTAACACATTTAAACAGCATACACAATCACAAGCCATTTGCATACAGATTGTAGAACAACTGTGATGTGAAAGATAGGCCTTGAGACAACTGAAATGATAGTTGGGCCTAGTACAGAGCCCTGTGGGACACCCTGAATGTAACTGTAAATATCACTTGTCCAATTACTGTATAATACTTGCCCTGTCCTATATGTAGGCCATGCAGCTATCCATCTTCTGTAGAGTGCATCAATACCTAGTTGTTCTGATGTAGTGATCAGTGTATTGTATATGGGTCTGTCATTTCAACATGAATCACATCAAAGCACAGTCCTTCATTCACAACTGTTATTACAGTACATAGTTAGACTACATCATGTTACAGGAGGTAGTGGATGTGTTTTCTACATATGCATGATGATATATTTTTTATATCCCAGCCTTTACAATTCTGCTAATAAGTTGTCCATTAGTAACAATGTACTTATCAAATAGGTCTTATATCTGTGGCACAGATGCACATGTGTAATTACTATGTGAAATAGAATCATACTAGCATAGCACACACAGAAACAGTCTGTAAAAAGATATATATATTGCTACTTCACATGCATAATAATTAGATATGTCAGGATTAAAATCCTGGACACCATCACACAACTTACCTGCCTTATTCCTTTGATTCACAGAGGCTAGTAGATGAACAAGGGATCATTCATCATATCATCATATCATCACCTGCATAAATATGTACTGTGCTATTTTCAATTAAATTACACATGACATGTACATTCAGATTGTTCATTGCTGCACTGATGCTGTGTGGCATACTGCCTGTGTGAAAGGTCATACAGCATAACTTTAGTGTTATGGCAGTTACATGGGGACAATGCCATTTTGTGGGGTGGGAAGTAATGCACATGTTTTGTCAGGACACACAGTAGTCTATCAGTTAACCTCCCTTTCCAACATGTCCCTTGAATGATGTACCAGTAATCTGTTTCAGTAGGACTGCATGAATATTTCATGCATGAGGCCTACTGACTACAAATGGTAACAGGTTAGTGGAATGGTTGTCAGTAGCTCCAAGTGGATGTACTGTCTGTCCAAATATGCCAATATAGTAGTCTGCATTTGTACCAGGTCCATAGCTATGATGAACTAACATAACAATCCACTATAATACTGTGTATGTTATGGACTTACCTTGCAAATGCAGTAGTTGACAAGACTGTATTTCAGGCCTGACTCTGTGTGATACAAGCAGTACACAGCCAATACATGGATAGGTACAGAATGTGTGAGTTGGCTGGCATCCCTATTATTATCTGTACATGAGTAGAAGTGAAGTGTTAGTCCCTAGGTCCCTAGGTTGTCAGTGAATGTTCCATGTGTTGCATCTTAGCCAATGGCAGGGTGACTGGGCAAGCCTACATCTGCCTACAGGGACATCAGCAGGGGCTTCCTCCTCCAAGTCCTGTTGTGACTGCAGCTGTGGTAACCTAGACACTGGTTGGCGGCTGTGTATTCCTTCCCTTTGCTGATCCTGCTGCAGCTACTTCTGCAGGATCAGATTGTTCAGCATAGCACATACTGTAAATATCTGTGCACATGTGCCTGTGGTATACTGCAAGGCTACACTAGATATATCAAGGCACCAGAACCATGTCTTCAAAAGACCAAACACACCTAGCTTGTGCATGTGCCTCATTATGGTGTTTTTCTGTGAGTGCGTGTGCATTTCTGATGGGTGTCATCATCTACTGTTCCAGGGAGCAGCCGGCATCCCCTAGTAAATGGCCATATCAGATGTCCCACTTGGTAAACATCTGGTACAGCTGTGATGCATGCCAGATATGGGAGTCTTAACTGCCAGAGTTGCCAGCACATGCACTCATGATAATCCCCTGGGCATTGCACACAACTTGGCAGTTGATGGAGTGATATCCCTTGCTTTTAATGTAGATTCTCCCCTGCTCACCAGGTGGTGCCTCAATGTGTACATGAGTGTAATCTATGGCACACAGTACTTCACGGTAGTGTGCTAGATGGTAGAAGTGTTACGTAGTGGTGGTCCTCACTTCAGGGTCATGGGTAAAATATATGTGCTCACTGGCATGTGGGACCATAGTATCCAAGATTTGGTGGAGTATCCTGGATGCAGATACCTGTGAGACCCCACATGTCCCCAGTTGGTCTTTGAAAAGTACATGTAGCTAATATCCTAAGGGCTACACATACATTAGTTTCCACTGGGATGGGTTCTCCTCTGTTTGCTCTGGCTCTGAGTTGAGGGTGGCAGAACTCAGTGAGCTGTTGTAGTTTGTCCCCATTCACCCTGTAGCACTCTACAATCTCCTGCTCATGTAGCTCCTGGTAGGTTATCCTGGGTCTGAACAGTCTACTCCTCCTCGGCCTTGGCCTATGGTCATCAGTACCAGCAGCACTGTCTTTGGCCTCTAGCATATGCAGATGTAGAATAGCTGCAGCAGCCTGTAGCATTATTTCAGTTTAAAATTCCCAAGTCTGTACTCCACTGGTTCAGAGTATTGTGGGAAAACCAGAATGTAGGGTGTATGCATACTTTATACAGTTGTGGTGTGGGTCCATGTGGGATTGGCTAATTTGGATATATGTCAGCTGCTTAGAAAAAAAAAAATTAACATGATTTAAAGGCCCTAGTTAATTTGTGCGCCACAGTGCTGCAAGCTGTTTAGCTTAGCATACAAAAATAAATATTCTCAATTGAATATTTCTGGTTTTAATTGATAGCTTCCTATGTCACCACTCTGCCTTGAGGGGGTTGGTTGCATGAACACGCTTAGCTAAGCAACACACCATGTAAACACATGCAGCTAGCACAAAATCTGCTAAAAGTAAATATGACAAACCCTCCCTGATGTTAACCACATTCACTGGGAATGTCAACACTGTGTAGGAGCCTACATGAAAGGGATATGTGGACACAGTTGCTCATTTTAGCAATTTAACAAACTCATCTCATTTGCGTACATATTCATGCTGACAGCCAGGAAACTACATGGATCATACCTGTGTGTGCCAGGAAACAGCACAAATGCTCCATTATGCAGACTTGATGCATAGTCCTAAAGTACATTTCTGTAACATACATTTATCAATTGTTTTTTTTTTATCATTTTTTTTTTCTTTTGCATAAAGCAAGTTTGCACACCATGGTGCTTAGAGCAAGCAAGCAGATAATTATAAAAAAAATATATTATTGATTATACATTTGCCTGTGCATTTTTCCACATCCATGAAATATTTCTCCCCAATTCTCCTTGTAATATACCCTTTTTAGGAGAGTTATGTACATATTAGTGGACATTTTCATCTCCTACTGTCTGTGTAGACTCCTGTACATAAAAATTTTTCCCTGCACACTACAGACACAGAGTGTACACAGATGACTGTCTGGCTGTTGGATTGCTTACACTGCCTAATTTGCATATAATTCACCTACTTATGCAGGAATTTGCATTACACAGATCTTTTCTTGTTTGTGTGCATTCGCGCACTGCTAAGCGAGGCTTACTGAATCTCAAATTCATGTAGGGTTTATTGAATTCCCCCATTTATCTATGTTTAGATAACACTAGCAAAATATATTAATTTAGTATTGCTTTAATTAGTTTTCAGATTATAACATTTATACACAGCTATTTTAGATATCCAGTAATGTAAATTTCAGTCAAGATTCAGAATATGACATTCATACTCAGTTATGTGTTCAATATAGTACATTTCAGTCCAATTTCAGAATATAACATTATTATTTGTAATAGGCTTATTACATCATACATTTCAACTATATCATCATTCACATTATGCAGTCATAAGTTTTCAGGATAAAGTGGCAACATTACATTATTCAGTCATTAGTTTTAAGGGTAAAGTTGAAGAATCATTTGTACAGTCATTAGTTAGGGTAAAGTGATAGAATTATTTATAACAGGCTTAATAAGATAGGTTAAATAATATGTATTAATTCAATCTACTCAAGATGTAACAAAGCAGCTTTAATTTGTTAATTAATTTACAGATTACAGTGCACTTTATTGTACATTAGTCAGAAAGTTAAAATGACACTTACAGAGTAAAGAAAGGTATAGATCTGATATACAGAAAGCTTAGGTTTTTAGCATACTATTATAGCTCATAAATATTTACAGGATATTTCAGACACAGATTTAAGAGTCAGACATCTATTGCAGTATAAAGAAATTAAAAAGGTAAATAAAAAAATTACAGATAGAAGTTAATACAGTACATGGTAATTATGTTTCAAGACCAGTTAGAAAGGTATTCCTCTAGTGCCAATTTCAATTAGTCTTCAGATAATAGCCATCATGCCTGATAGACTATACAATAAAAAATAAAATGGACCAAGCAGTACAATGTTTGAAGATTTAAATCAATTAACAAAAGGAAAAGGTTTCATTGGCTATAAGAAAGAGTCATCATGGTACAATAAGGCACCAGTTCATAAGGTAGAAAACATAGGCAATAGACAGCATAATTTTGCCAATACAGCATACAGAGATAGGAAGAAAAAATGGCAGAGTTAACAGTTTGTGCTCTGTCTAACTAAGAGTCACAGAGACAGGCTAAAGATGTGTATGGCTTGTTTCCATGCTGTTCTGGAACAGCAGAGTTAAAATAATTACCTGGCCTAATCAGTTTTAGAAACCACAGAATTAAAAGGCAGTAATTTTCAGAATAACGTGCAGGTTTTAAATATATTACACATATGTCAGAATGTAGACATAAAGACTCTAAAGACTATGCATCTAGGTAACAGGGTAATTACTTCAATCCAAACAGACCATACATGCTCAAGTGACACCTAGTGGTCAAAATTAAAATTCAAAGTTTATTTACCAGATAAAGAAAATGTATTTTCAGATTATGAGTCAGGTGGCATACAGCAGTATATTCGAACCAGATTACAATAGTTAGCAATTCAGATATAAGGTAACTACAAAAGCAAGTCCCTGTAAAACGTTCACCAGGGACCTCAGGGGGAGCTGTTACAGTGAAGGTATTCTTAGTGAATTCACTATAGTACATTAAGGTAGAATAATAGGCCTGAAAATATAGAGTCAGACTTCTGTTTTCCTGTATGCATAAGTTTCAGGGAAAGACAATTCATTAGAAAGGAAAGATAAAGCATGAGATGTGGAGAAATACAGAATGTTCCTTTCTCACAGGAAAGATGTACCTGCAATGGAATGCTAGATAAAGCATGTGCAATACAAGGCTTGGGAAACTAAGAGGCATGTAAAACATTGCATGGTGTTTGGTATTATGAGAATATACTTCAGACACAGTCGGTGAAGTCAGTAAGTTAGTTTCGACTGACATACAGAAAAGATTAAATATCCACCATTTCAGAAAGGAAGTTAGCTTTTGGACTGTAGAACAGACATTCGAGCTGGAGTACAGAAGTCAGGTTAGATATTCATACTATTCAGGAGGAAAAGACTGTTTCAGATGATATTATCAGAATACATGTGCAGAAACTTTGAATATATTTATCAGCTCTGTTATTGTTAACCAGCACTCCAGAATTTCTACAGACTGTAATTGAAGACAGTATGTGGATATTTGAATATTAACATATAGTAAAGCCTTATTAACCAAACTAAAGTGTTTGCAGAATTCATTCTGAAAAGTACAAATGACTTGGCTCATAAAGGAGAGACTGACACCTGTTCCGCACAAGTGTGGGTAATTAACAGATAGAGACTTTCATCCCAGTCTTATTTCAGCTGCTTCTAGTTAATTCCAGTATGATACAGTCTTATTGATTCTTTCAACTATAAAACACATCATCATTATTATCAACAAATGCCTTTTTCCAGTTTTACACATGGGGTCAGGGTGTTGTGCCAACTGACTATCTCTCTCAATTCAGGGCCACTCTCCTATCTTCTTTGACAGTAAGGCATAATCACAGATCCTCTCTCCGATAATGCTTTGCTTTGCTTGACACCCTTGTTTTCCCTTGCCTTATTAATGTCTGTCCTACATCTTCTTCACCCGATTATCTTCTGTTTTCTTACACATGTGCACAAACCACCATAATCTGTTCTCTTTAAACATTTATATAATTGGTGGTACTTGCACTTCTGTTCTGATGCTCTAATTTCTTTGTCTGTCCCACAGTGTGTATCCTACCACCTGTCACATGAACTTCATCTCCATCACCTCCAGCTTCCTCAGCTGCTCTGTCATCTGTGCTCAAGATTTTATGGCATACAGTAGTAGTGGTGACATCACTGTTTTGCACACCTTACTTAGCTTTGCCATTCTTCTATCACACACTATCCCTGACATTCTGTACCAGTTGAGGATAGCTCATCTGATTCTAGCTTCTCCTCAACCTCCCCCATCCAGAAACTTGAAGCTGTTATACTCTTCCAGTATATTTTCAGAATTTCTCAAAAAACATTGAATCTACATATATCTCCATATTGGAGTAAGCCTAAACCAATGGTTAAATCATATACTCCCACATACCCCATGACATGTGATCTGGTGTGTTAAAAGAACTACCTAGGTAAAAAGTGACATAAATAAACATGTTATTCTATACTGCAGAATATGACCTTGTGAATTTGGTTTCCATTATTTTTTGAAATACAAAAGTACACTGGATTTTGTGTTTAAATATAGGATACTAAACTGTGATATGCTTTATCACATTCTGTCATGTTGTAGGAAAGATTAACATTAAAATATTCCATTAATCTACACCACTTCAAGCTCTTGTAATGAAAAGTTGTGCAAATTATGACAAACCACATGAATGTGCTAAGAATTATATAATTACTTTAACAATAATGTAACCTTTCAAGCTGTACTCAGATTGCCCTGCTTTGGATTCCTGACCATCATCTTCTCAATAAAGATATGCACAGAAACTTCATGTGCACTGTCAAAACAATCATGTGAAATTAAAATGCAAACAATTATTTTAAACAGTCTCATATAAACATATTTGTGATTAATGAATTGCGTTTTACCATACGTGGACTGGAAGCAGTTGAAACAGACAAGAAGTTTATGAATGAGCAAGATGTGATTAAGTGTTCAGAACAAAATCACAGTTAATTTTACACCTTGGATTGATTCAAAGGTTTTGCTAAAAAAAAAAAAAAAAAAAAAAAAAAAAAAAAAAACAAGCATAAAAACATCTAACTGAAAAGTTACTGAAACTCTCTGAAGTAGATGTTGGTAATGAAGATACACTAAGACTAGAAGATTATCACACTGACAAATTAGATATGGATGAGTACACTGGCAAAAAATTCTATTTATATGCCTGCCATCATTACTATGTAAGAGAGAGAGGGTCAGTTAAAGATGTCTGCAAGCAAGATTCATGCCAAGTGGCAAAATGCTCAGAGATACACACATGCACACTCACATGTACACGAAAACACATTTGGTGTGCACATTGCTTCTGTTTGTGGAATGTACACACGATTTTCACTTTGCTATTCAAACTGTCTTCAGGTAAATAATGGTACAGAATACAGGTATGTGAAATATTAAGAGAAATTCAAAGGACTGTCTGCAAATTTCATCTGTTATGCCATATGCATGTCACTTTGTCTAATTCTATATATGTGTCTATCCATGCATCAGTACTACTAGAATACTATAGGCATGCAACAGCCATATATTTCTGGAAATTCAAATTATGGAGCCTGGGTTACTGGATTCATTCTTACAGCTGGTTTTCATTTCAACACTATTATTACCTTAAGGATAGGTTGCCATGACAACTGTGCTAGCCAACATTAATGCGGCTGTACTGTGTTCATCCATAGTGCTGTGATAGTGTTCTTCAGAATGGTAAAATAAAAATCAAGCTAAGATGATTAACATTTTGTAACAATGTTATTAGATTAAAATATACCATAACCAAACATCAGATGCTATAGAGAATTAGTTATAGCAAACCACAAATAAAGCATGCAAGGAGAGTTAGTGCTAACTTTCACAAGAAACTTGTATAATTGATTATTGTAGCACAGGAATTCTAATGTTTTACTTCTAATATGAAATAGAAGATGTACAGAACTGGAGATGTTAACTCTGAATTTTGCTATAGTGTATTCCTCTGAGACATCCATTGGTTCTGACATAGTACAGTGCTCAGACAAGCAAGTGATATAACATCACCATTTCCAGCTCCTTGAAAAAGATACAAAGCAGACATATTGCTGAAGAGAAACATCCACTTCACTGAGTTAGACTACAGGTGAAGTTCTATGATCTGTGCCTAAGCAATGACTTTCATTTATAACAAAGTAAAATAATGTAACAGCAAAGTTGACTACACAGAAGCTCATCTTTAAAATCAAAACAAAAGAAAATAATTTCTGCAAGGAGGTTAGTCCCTCTGCACCTCCAACATGGAGCTGTGTCCTCACACTTCTGCATCTTTAAATATATTAACTCTATGATCACACAACCTTAGGGGGTAAGAATAAACCTCCTTACACCTATTCACTTTATGATTTCATTCATTTCAGGACAAATCATTTGACTAAAAGTGGGAGTCAATTATATATTATTGTTTGTCCACTTTTCTACTAAAGCTTGAGCAATTAAACTAAATTATCCTCGAATAAAAACCCTAACAACATGCAAATAATGTCTTTTTCAGGCTGAAAGTATGATTATCCGGGTATGGCTCACATATTCTGCAGTGTCCAGTTGTTCCATTATAACTGAGGTCTTCTCTGCTGGGAGTTACTACATGATGCAGTAACCATATAACATGTATGTGATGCAGGATAAATTGTGTAATACTCAGTTTCTGGAGATCATGAATATATGTGCAATCTTAGTACTGATAAGAATGTTTTAACAAAAAAGAAAAAAATATTTTGCTACAAAAACAAGGCAATGTATACTAAAGTGTCACAATTAAATACTTTTATAATCTCTTAAAATTTACAGCAGTTAAAAACACAGCAGTTGGAAGACTTTGCTTAGTTTAAGCTTTAGCAGAATACATATGGAAGGCCAGTTGTTTCTTCATTTGCAAAGTTTCCATAAACTGAGTTGCATATATGAAAGGCACCTGATGATACGGGACATTAGAGAAACACATACTCTATTGAATATGAAGTATTGCTCTGCAGTCAGCAGTATGATAAAAAGTGGAATAGTTTGAAGAGAGTATTCCTTAGTTTTCTGTTGGAGAAATCATAAAAAAGTAGCTGTCAGAACTAAAGATAATATCTTAGAGCTTGTACACACCCCAAACAGTAAACAAGACCTCAAATAACCTACATTACTAAAACGGTATGGCCAGAAAGCAAATAACAGGAAGGGGAATACATAGAATACATAGAAGAAAACAGAAGAAAACACATTGTGTGTGTGTGTGTGTGTGTGTGTATGTGTGTGTGTGTGTGTGTGTGTGTGCAAGTGAGCATTTGTGTGTGTGTGTATGTGTGTGCCCGCGCACGCACACGTGAGTGCATATGTGTGTGTGTGTGTACACTTGTGAATGTGTGTGTGTTTGTCTATGTAGGTACATGGAGCAACACAACTAACAGAGCAAACTTGGATTTATGATTATTTACTCCCTTACATTTTCAATGGTTTGGATAATATTTCAAGAAATTGCATAAATACTGGAATAAGATGTGATTAAGCTGCACTGTTGTGTGAATGTCATTGTGATCAGCCATAATTCATGTTAAAAAGTAAAAATCTTGCCAGTTATGAATGGGTATCTACAGTAAATTGTTCTAACAAATTGATGGGGATATTGGATGCATATAACATCTAGAATGTATAAAATATGCAAGAGAGACATTCAAGGTGTTGATACTGCAGTACTGTAGTTGTATTTCTCAGAGAAAATCAAAGGAACTTATTGTGAAAAATTAACTTATGGGCTTTGATCGGAGGATATATATGAAATATGTAAGTTACATGTTTCCAGGCAGTTTGTTTATGGTAAATATTACATTTTTTGTTGATTTTTGCTTGTGTGAATGTTGCACCGATAAGAAGTCCTACTTCTGTGAATGTTATATCAAATGAAATGACATCCGACTGCATATGACTGCTATAGTAATCGCACAAGTAGTTGATTTGGTGTTAGAGATGGTGGTGCTTTTATTTACTGTTACCGTTATGGATAGTGTTATGTTAAGGGCTGGGATTAGGTTTATGGTTGGTGTCAGAGCTGGGATTTCAGGAATATGGTTTGTTTTTATTAATGAAGGGGTAATAGTTATGTATACTGATGTGTTTGTGCATTCTTGATGAATGTTTGCACTTATTAAAATTTTTTTCAATGGTTCTCATGTTCCATTATTTGAAATCATTTAACTTCTTCTTAATGAGATTGTTTTTAAGCAGGTGTCAAACAATCACATAACATTCACTTAAAATGAATAGAAGAAAACAGATTCTACTCCAAGTACTAAGTACAGAGGTATATTTCAGTGGGCTAGCAATAAGAAGTCATGAAATACATTGGATAAGTAATTGCATTTGTTTCATTTTGTTTACTTTTACACCTGTGTTCAGCAACATCCAAGTTTATTATACAAAATATATGAGATTTGCTAGAAAAAACCTATGCATGAAAAGACTTTGAACTTTTTTTAGGTTCTCTGCGCATTGTCTTATCTTTCAGTATAGATCACCTGAGGCATCTGTTCCATTTCTGAAAAAAAAGGCATGGCATGATTCATATTTTTTTTCTATTATGTAACATTTTATGAAAAAGTAGGGGCAGCACATCCTGTTTGTTATACCATATTCTAATGATTTATACAGACTGTCCAGATTTTTGCCTCATATTTTTGGTCTGTTCCTCATAAAATTTTGTTTTCTGCCAAATCACTGAGGATTAAAGTGGACTGAAGTAACTAAATAATAACTGGTGATTGAGTTTCAGACTACATATACTTCACAAAAATGCATGCTAATGCAACACCTATGACTCTAGCAACTCTCTAAGTTTATGAGAACAATATTTAAATTTTTTTCCTGATTTTGGGCCTTTATCTCCCCATTATTTTGTCTTTGTCCAGATTTCTTATACTTAGAGGTTGAGAAATATGCATAGCAGGCATCAAGGAATTTGTCTTTTCCCTACCATAGCAGTCTTAAATTTACTATATAGGCTTGCCCCCTACAAATATAATTGTTTTACACACACGCGTGTGCCCACGAGTGTGTGCATCTGTGTGTAAGTGTGTGTGTGTGTGTGTGTGTGTGTGTGTGTGTGTGTGTGTGTGTGTGTGTGTGTGTGTGTGTGTTTGTGTGTGGCTCTTGAGAGCACTTGTGCTCGATCAGGTTATGTTTGATATGTTGCTTGATCAATCAAGCAGCATACTTGCAAGATTATACATATACGTACTGTGATGATATGAGGTAGTGCCATCTGTGCCAGGGAGAGTAGGGCAGTACCTGTGTACATATGCCACCATAGCTGGTTGGAATTTTGTAAATAATTTTATGTCATTTGACTATTACACTGATTTGTACAGATGCTTGTGTTAAAAATGTATTTGTAAAGTTGCTTATGTTAAAAATTCATCAACAGTGGGTCCTGCTGGACAGAAATGAGTTACGCATGTATGTCAGACAGTATTTTTATAAATGATTAAATCTATTTTGCGGTGGTAGAGCGGTAGCGTTGTTACCTCACAGCAAGAGGTTCTCCCGTTCGATTCTCGGCTTGGCTTGGGAGTGCCTTCTGTGTGGAGTCTGCATGTCCTCCCCGCGGTTGTGTAACTTTCAAAAGACATGCATGCGTAAATGGGTGTGCCTTCATTGAAGGTTGGGCGACAAGCTGGCACCTCGGCGTTTCGTAAAAATTTACTGCCTATCATTAGCGGACCAGAGTTCCTCTGTGGCGACCCCTTACCGAGAAAAAGCCAAAAGACAATAACAACATTAAATGTATATGTTTTAACAGAGAATTCTGGAAGTGAAGAAGTTAATTACAGTCAAGCTAATTTTGAAAAATAGGGTGAAAATTAAATTTAATCTCCTTTAATATAATTTAATTTAATTTAATCTCCTGTGATTGAAACTCTGGTGTTTATTGTAACTAGATATTCAGTATTGTCATGTTTTTTATTTTATTAAAATGAAGTAAATAACACCCAATGGAGCAAATGCCTTGCTACCAAAGAAATAGTAACAAAATAATCCAGCCAAGTTGTAGTAGCATAGGCAACCATGCAACATAAGAATGCCAAATTCAAGTAAAAACTATTAACACACAGTCCTTTATTTGTGCTCAGAGGTAAGCACTTTCACAATCGCTTCATCAGACAATAAAAACCTAACATTATGCAATACCTTATATACCCACCATGCAAATCACTTGGGCAATAATTCAATAAAGAACTTAAAGGCATAGTAAATCTCTAGGCTTCATGTTTTTCATACACTCTTAAAACTTGAAATACATATGTATAAAAGCATAAAATTGTCTAAACACACATCACTATATGCATAAAAATGCTTATGAAAATACTTATAAGAGCAGATACTGCAAGACTAACATAAAACCACTGACTAATCATAAAGATATATACCTTATGCCTAGCTAATAAATACTATAAAATAGTGTCACTAAAGGCTACCCAAAAAATATAAATAAAACATATATAATTAAAACAAATATGGATACAATTAGGGAACACAGTAGAATAATCAGAAAAAACACACAATATAGTGAGGCTAAATATCCTATAACATATTCTAACACTAGAATCCACACCAACTATAAATGGAAATGAAAACAACAACTTAATAGTCGTGCATTAATATTACAAAAATGACAACAATAATAGTGGGTCTGAATCATACCCAAAAATGGAATATAATAAATGGCATAAAATCAAAGAGATGAGCATCATACTAAAAAGTCCAATAAGTATAAACAGATGTCTCAAATAGCAGCTTATCATGCGAATAAAGAATAGGTGAGATAAACAATGCTATAAATATAAAAGTAAGTAGAAACTATAGACATAGCCACAAAACATGGTGATATAGCTATACATACACACATAACCAGAGTCCATTAAATTATAATACCTTTACTTAACAACCATTCTTCTGGACTTCAAGATGGGTTTGAGGGAGGGTTTCATGTAGGAACATAGATGTTGATTAAATTTAGTGTTCTGAACAAGGATTTAAACTTTATTCCAACTAAACGGAGTAATTTAACAGATGTACTAAAAGATGTGAAGATGTTTATTAGGAATGTTATGCTCAGATATGAATTTGGTAACATTAATACTGAATGTGGCCATGTTTTTAAGAAACCCAGTTTATATATGCCAACCAACCACCTGTTAGTTGAGACATTTTATAAACTGGTTGAGGATGATTCGCACATCATGTATAATGGCCATAGGGGTGAACAGAGGACTAAGAATTGGTATAATCTGTGCTTTAAAGAGAGGAATGCTTTGACAAGGTTACAGAATGACAATTCCATTGTTATAAGGTCTGTGAACAAGGGTTGACCTGTGGTGCTTATGGATAGGGAGAGCTATCAGGTTGCTATGGATGATATGTTAAGTGACCATATGTATTATAATGTTATCAGAGGAAATAATGTGGACACCAGCAAATACAGGAGTTTTATGATGGTGGAAGACTTGGTTAAGAGTTCCATCATTACCAGTGGTTTAGGAAAATTTTTAGAGACAGAATGTCCTATGATACCTGTCATACAGGATCTACCTAAGATCCACAAGGATGGAAGAAACCTCCCCATGAGACCTATAATATCGGGGAGGGGGTGGTGTACGGAGTCCTTCTCTCTCTATGTAGAGAAGTTTCTCCAACCCATATTGGAGTTGAATACTGTGGTCCTGAAAGACACAAGACAATTTCTTCTTGACCTATATAGTTTTACTAACACTCTGAGGATAGAGATAGACATCCTCTTTTTCACCCCAGATGTGCAGTCTTTGTTTACCATCATCCCAAATGAATTGGGTGTGCTCTCCAGCAAGAAATATTTACTTAAACATAGTGACTACAATAATAGACAAGTGGATTTAATCTGCCTATTTTTAGAAGTCATACTTGAGAATAATGTTTTTCTCTTCAATCAGGAGATATATTTACAGAGTGATGGCGTGGCTATGGGCAATACCTGTGCCAATAGCTACACCAACATGTTTTTGGCTCTTTGGGATGAATATGTGTTGTTTTTGATGGATAGTTTTAGGAGACATGTCCTTTTTTTTGTCATTTTGTGGACGACATCTTTTTTATTTGGAAAGGTGGTTCAGATGAGTTGATGACGTTTGTGACCCAGATGAATAACTTGACTGACTATTTGAATTTTTTTTTACTTCTCTCCAACCAAAATAGAGTATCTGGATGTTTCTGTGGAAACATTAGCTTGTGGTGCGATCAATACAGGGGTGTATAGGAATAAATGCTATAGGAGCACCCTCTTGCCTAGACAAAGCATGCACCCACACTACATTTTCAGAAATATAACTAAGGGGCAAGGGATGAGGATCTCTCACCTGAATGCTACAGATCCTGGTTGTAGGCAGGAATTGGCTGTTTTTAGAGACAGGTTATCCAACCGAGGTTACAGCTATGAAGAGATCAATGAAGGTCTCTCAGGAATAGACTTACTCAGAACAGGTAGAGCTGCACCCTACATCTCAGATCCAGTAGAGGGTGAGAGTATACAAGATTGTAGACCCACTGGTGTGAGAATTCCCATGTTCTTTACCACTGATAATAGGGCCATCTATGATATTATCAATAAGCATTGGCGAGTTCTCACGACCACCCCAGATATTAGGGCTATTGTGGGTGACAGACCACAATTTAGGTTTAAGAATAAATCTAATTTGAAAAGGATTTTATGCCAATCAGTTGCCAGATGTGTAGTAGGAGAGATCATGGGCACTGTACCATGTGGGCAGTGCAATTGTTGCGGATTCCTGTATTCCAGTGGCCTCTTTTTACATCCTGATACTGAACAGGAATTTAGGTTTAAATTGTCAGCCAACTGCAATACTTTGCATGTTATTTATTTGGTGGAGTGTAAGTTATGTACTTCATTCTATATTGGGAAAATTAATATGATGTTCTGGAATAGAATAAGGGAACATCTGTATGTTATTAGGATAAATTAATCTAATAATGCTTTAGCCAAACATGTCTCAGCAATGAGAGAGGAGCATACATTCCATTTCATGGTCATAGACATGATCATACCGATTAACCAGAAGGGTGATATAAGGAATGGCACTGAGAGGAGGGAAATTAATTGGATTTTGAGACTTAGAGCAGATAGAGGGAGTGGTCTTAATGAAAGAGCCTCCCTCAAACATCTTGAAGTCCAGAAGAATGGTTGTTAAGTAAAGGTATTATAATTTAATGGACTCTGGTTATGTGTGTATGTATTCAAGTAATTGAGTTCTAATAATAGATTTAATTCAAGTAATTGAGTTCTGTTAATTTGTTTATTGGTGCTGAATGCAGTATATAAGCTGGAGGCTGCTATTTGTATTTCATCTGAAGAAGTCATCCTAAACGGTATGACGAAAAGCGCTTTATGTTTACTTGTGGATTTTAACAAAATAAAATAAGAAAACAGTTTTTATACATCAACGGACATGGTTTTCTTTGGTTGGAGCTCTTCCTTTTTTGGTTCATTGGTTTTTTACTGTTTACATTTGGTTTTGGGTTCTGCGGTTGGAGCTTCATGGCTATGGAAAATCTGAACAAGTCCGATAATTTTATTAACAGCAGTCTGTTGCTAACGGAACATCTACAGGAATCAAATAATGACGGTAACCTAACCGCTTTAATCCTGGCACTAACTCAACATGTGGACAACTTAACAGCTAGATTTGAATCTAGTAACTTGAGTACCGCAGCTTTTCCAGCGACTGGCAATGATTCAGAGGATTATATTACACCAGCACAACGCCGGCATGATACACCTGTAGACAACGGAGAAGGAGTTAATTCGCAATTGGGAACCACTCTTGTCAACAACCCTGACTCGAACCAGAGTAGACAAGGACATACAAGAGTATCCTACGGTGAAGGAGGTAGCGTTCGTGAGCTTATTGGAACTCCCGGGTTTGACAAATGGCTTAATGATACCAGCGCCATGACTTTCCAAAAAACAAACGGCACGGGATTTTCAGCCGACGACGCTAACACCATGCAGGTCAGTGAAATGAGTTTAACTAATAAACTTAAACTCTTGGACACTAAAATGGTAAAAATTAAAAAGTTACAACTTGAGGTTAATTACCTCAACGAATGTATTAAAGAAAAACTGGTTCCTAAAGGTTTGCGCTACCACGTATTCCCTACAGGACTGGTAGCTAATTCCCTTTTTCACAGAGAACTTTTAGCTTTTTTTGATGCGCAGGGAATTGGCTTACTAAAAATCATGGTTAAGCATTATACTTTGCAGATCACTGACTTATCTAATGAGGTCAAAGAACTGAACGGGGAAATTCTTTCCAACACTGAGTTTCCCCGTTACAAGTATGATTATGACAGATCCTTCTCAACTATTGATCAGCTTTTGATAAGACTAAAAGCCAACAAAAACAAGAAAATGGCAAGGGACTGGCTTGCATATGAGAATGACACAGCTTACCCTAAACCACCACTGTCTCAAACGAACTTTAGGGTGACTAGTACAGTAAGCGAAGGGGATGGAGTTATAGAGACTGATGATTTGAATCACAATAACAGAGAGACTGGTTCTAATCTTACTGGAGGAAATAACCCAGAAGCTGAAGGTAACACTTGGACTAATCGACTTAGGAGAAATAAAGAGATGGATGGCAATAATCCTAATTACTATGACCATGAGGACAACTTTAGTTATGCATACCAAGGAGCCATTCCTAAAAAGACCTTTTACAACCAAAAGGTTCAAAAAAACAATCAGCGCCCCTTGAACAAACCGAGGAGATAACCCATGGGACTGAACTCCCTACGATTGTTACTAACAGAACAAGGGACTTTAAAATATATAATTACTCTAGCCTTGACATAGACCCCTGCTTTGTAGAACTTTTGGCTAAAGGCTATACATTCATTCCTAATCAACATATGGATTTAGTGGAGAGTATTAAAGACTTGAAACTATTTGTAAGAAAACTCAATTTACACTTGCTTTTAGGTAAATCTGATTATACTACTTCCACTTATTACATTCCGAGCGACTATAACCCTCCCTTGGATCAAACCCTCCAGATATTCGAGGATATCATGGAACTAGACTTGAGGTCTTTGGCTAACAAGGAAAAGTCTTTAATAATAATAAAAACTACAGGAAACCTAACATCACAGCTGAAGAAAAAGACTTTCTTAAATTGTTCAGAACTCTCAATGTGAGGGCAATTAAACCTGACAAGGGAGGGGGACTTGCCCTCTTTGACCATTATGACTATATTCAGAGAGTTTCAACTATGTTCGACAATGACACTTACTCAAAAGTGAGTGTGAATGAAATGAACCGTGCACATAGATTGGTGAAGAGCTACTTTAGCGACTTATTTATTGAGGGGTATATAGACATAGATATGTATAACTATATCAAAAGTGAATGGCCTAGAATTCCTGTATTTTTTGCAACACCAAAAATACATAAAAATTTACACAATCCCCCATTTAGGCCATTGATTGATGGAAGAAACTCTATAACCTATGCAAGCGCTAAATTAGTTGATAACATTCTGAAAAAATATCTAGTGAATGAAACTCAAATCAGTAGAGACTCATGGGCCTTCTTGACTAAAATTAACGGTATAGAATTCAATGAGGAACTTAACTTCCTCACAGTAGATGTAGTTGACTTATACACTGCAATACCACATGATATAGGTCTCGAATGGGTGAATTTATACTTGGTCAAAAAGGGTGCCCCAAACAATGAAGTTTATCTAGTTACATCCTTACTAGATATAATTTTGACTAACAATTTTTTCCTTTTTGATAATGGCTACTATTTGCAGAAATGTGGAGTAGCCATGGGGTCCCCAGTAGGAGCCAGTTTTGCAAACACAGTTATGGCCTACTGGGAGAATGAATACATCTTGAATTCAGATCAGTTTGTAGACAACATCAAATATTATACCAGATTCCTGGACGACATTTTTATTTGTCTCCATGGAAATAAGAATACAGGAATCGAACTAGTTGACTACATGAATAATACGACAAGTTTCCTCAAATTTACTTTTGACTTTCAGGAAACTGTAATTAACTACCTCGATATTGAGTTAACAAAAGATAGAGCAAACAGACAATTCTTTGCAAAGACATATAGGAAGGCCACTTATAGTAACTCCTTCCTACATTTTACGAGTCTACATCCCTATTATCAAAAGAAAGCTATTGTTAAGGGGCAAGCCATTAGAGTAGCTCAGATGGTAACAAGAGATGATGATTTCATTTCTGAATGTGGACTCATTGAAGATATGTTTCACCACAGGGGGGTACCCTAGGGCATTCCTTAAAGTCATTTTTGATGAAGTTAAAATGAAAAGAGATAATGGGACAATTGTCCCCTTGTTAAGGGAAAAGAATACCCACACCAACCAAGGGGATAAGATGGTTAGCCAAGGTCCAATGGATGAGGTTACCAATATTAATGGCGGGGCTCTCGACCACTATGAGACCGACCTTAGGGTAGTTAAGTCCACTACTAGCACTCTGAGGGAGTCCTGCAGATTTATTACAACATTTAGTCTGGAAAGCAACATGATAAGAAGTATATTAGATAAAAACTGGGCCATATTTTCATATGACAAAAGGTGCTCCCCACTCCTTAGTTCCCCTCCTAAAATTACATACAGGAGGGGTAAAAATTTAAAAGCACTCTTAGAGAGGCGAGGACATAATACTAAAGACAAAGGGACCTTTTGTTGTGGTTGTTGTAAATACTGTAAATATATTAAGAAGGGGAAGAAACAGGTGATCAACAATAAGACCTATACCCTCAATTTTAAATTGGACTGCAACTCTAAAATGGTGGTATATGGAGCTTTATGCTCTAAATGTACATGTTTTTATATAGGAAAGACGGAAAGGAGGCTGCGAGATAGGATATATGAGCACATTAACGCTATCTCCAATATGAAATTGGACAATGCCTTGAGCAAACATATTTCCGTCTTTCCTGACCATAGTTTTAAATTTGTGGGTCTCGATCAAGTCAAATTTGATAGTAGAAGAGGTCCATTTAACTTATTGCTTGAAGAACACGAATTATCCTGGCAACTTAGAACGAATGCCTTTATGGAACCTGGACTAAATGACCATTGCAACATTTCATGCCTCTTAAAACTCAAAAGCCTGACCAGATAATATCTAATTTCTGGTTCATTAACATCAGGCATTTCACAAGGCTATCTTACTTAGCAGGCTGAGATTACTATAAGATTGGTCCTTCAGCCTAAATAACCTAAGAGACACTATGGATTTATGTATTCCTAATATAGAACTAGGGTTTCATTTTAACTAGGCACTCATATTATACCATCTTTCAAGGCTAGGAATTAATTTTCTAGATATAAGTAAAATACACTCCACTTCTCTATTTAACACAAGACTAGTATTTATATTCTGGTTATTTAGATATTTAATAATTAATAAATCTAATTTTAGGTTAACTCATAAGGTTAGACCTTTCATTGCACATACTCCGTATCTCTTATTTACCAAATTCATTTATAAACCTTACAGGTGTTTGGGTAAGTCAGTGATAGAAGTTTTTAAAGTTCTTGGTTAGATTTAAATACATGCTTTTTAGAAGTCAAAATATAGGATTGCCCTTTTAATTCAAAGGGCGGACCACTCTTTCAATAATAGATTTAATTCAAGTAATTGAGTTCTGTTAATTTGTTTATTGGTGCTGAATGCAGTATATAAGCTGGAGGCTGCTATTTGTATTTCATCTGAAGAAGTCATCCTAAACGGTATGACGAAAAGTGCTTTATGTTTACTTGTGGATTTTAACAAAATAAAATAAGGAAACAGTTTTTATACATCAACGGACCTGGTTTTCTTTGGTTGGAGCTCTTCCTTTTTTGGTTCATTGGTTTTTTAAAGTTTACATTTGGTTATGTGTGTATGTATATTTATATCACCATGTTTTGTGGTTATGACTATAGTTTCTACTTACTTTTATACTTATAGCATTGTTTATCTCACCTATTCTTTGTTCGCATGATAAGCTGCTATTTGAGACATCTGTTTATACTTATTGGACTTTTTTAATATGATGCTCATCTCTTTGATTGTATGCCATTTATTATATTCCATTTTTGGGTATGGTTCAGACCCATTATTATTGTTGTCATTTATGTAATATTAATGCATGACTATTAAGTTGTTGTATTTGTTTCTATTTATGGTTGGTGTAGATTCTAGCATTAGAATATGTTATAGGATATTTAGCCTCAATATATTGTGTTTTTCCTGATTATTCTACTGTGTTCCCTAATTTTATCCATATATGTTTTAATTATATATGTTTTATTTATATTTTTGGGTAGCCTTTAGTGACATTATTTTATAGTATTTATTAGCTAGGCATTTAATTAGTCAGTGGTTTTATGTTAGTCTTGCAGTATCTGTTCTTATAAGTATTTTCATAAGCATTTTTATGCATATAGTGATGTGTGTTTAGACAATTTTATGCTTTTATGCATATGTATTTCAAGTTTTAAGAGTGTATGAAAAACATGAAGCCTAGAGGTTTACTATGCCTTTAGGTTCTTTATTGAATTATTGCACAAGTGATTTGTATGGTGGGTATATAAGATATTGTATAATGTTAGGTTTTTATAGTCTGATGAAGCAATTGTGAAAGCGCTTACCTCTGTGCACAAATAAAGGACTGTGTGTTAATACGTTTTACGTGAATTTGGCATTCTTATGTTTCATGGTTGCCTATGCTACTACAACTTTGCTGGATTATTTTCTATTTTATTATTTATTATTAAATATTTCTATACCTTTCATTGTGGCTGGTGATTTAGAGAAAACTTTCAACATCTTAAGAGTTTTTAAGAGTACTTATGCTTATTTTAGTGACAGTGTGGCAGCTCCGGGAAGCCTTGCTTCATTGGTCAAACTCTACCATTTGTATTAGTATTAATTTTACTCAGTATAATTGGGTACTCTTGTAAGATCCTTAGAGTAGCTGACTTGTGGCAGATTAATGACCTTATAGTCTGGGCAGAGGGGGGCACAGCTGATAAATCTGTGCCAGCATTTCTTTTCCCAGATATGTGTGTGTGTGTGTGTGTGTGTGTGTGTGTGTGTGTGTGTGTGTGTGTGTGTGTGTGTGTGTGTGTGTGTGTGTGTGTGTGCGTGTGTGTGTGTGTGTGTG